>NC_034188.2:2589140-2889140 GCF_002021735.2 Oncorhynchus kisutch
GATTGGAATGAGAGGGGAGAGAGGGATGAGAGGGAAGAGAGGGATGAGAGGGGAGAGATGGATGAGAGGAGAGGGGGACGAGGAGAGGAGAGAGGGATGAGAGGGAAGAGAAGGATGAGAGGGGGATAAGAGGGGAGAGAGGGATGAGAGGAGAGGGGGACGAGGAGAGAGGAATGAGAGGGGAGAGTGGAATGAGAGGGGAGAGAGGGATGAGAGGAGAGAGGAATGAGAGGGGAGAGTGGAATGAGAGGGGAGAGAGGGATGAGAGGAGAGGGGGACGAGGAGAGGAGAGAGGGATGAGAGGGAAGAGAAGGATGAGAGGGGGATAAGAGGGGAGAGGGATGAGAGGAGAGGGGGACGAGGAGAGAGGAATGAGAGGGGAGAGTGGAATGAGAGGGGAGAGAGGGATGAGAGGAGAGAGGAATGAGAGGGGAGAGTGGAATGAGAGGGGAGAGAGGGATGAGAGGAGAGGGGGACGAGGAGAGGAGAGAGGGATGAGAGGGAAGAGAAGGATGAGAGGGGGATAAGAGGGGAGAGGGATGAGAGGAGAGGGGGACGAGGAGAGAGGAATGAGAGGGGAGAGTGGAATGAGAGGGGAGAGAGGGATGAGAGGAGAGAGGAATGAGAGGGGAGAGTGGAATGAGAGGGGAGAGAGGGATGAGAGGAGAGGGGACGAGGAGAGAGGAATGAGAGTGGAGAGGGGGATGAGAGGGATGAGAGGGGAGAGAGGGATGAGAGGAGAGGAGGATGAGAGGAGAGGGGGATGAGGAGAGGTGAATGAGAGGGGAGAAGGGGATGAGGAGAGGAGAGAGAGATGAGAGGAGAGGGGGTCAAGGAGAGAGAAATTAGTGGGGGACGAGAGGGGAGCGAGGGATGAGAGGGGGGAGGGGGATGAGAGGGGAGAGGAGGACGAGAGGGGAGAGAGGGATGAGAGGGGGGAGGGGGATGAGGGGGGTGGGGGATGAGAGGGGAGAGGGGGATGAGAGGGGAGTATCTGGGATGAGGAGAGAATAATGAGAGGGGGGAGGGGGATGAGAAGGGAGATGGGGATGAAAGGGGATAGAGGGATGAGAGGGGAGAGAGGGATGAGGAGAGGAGAGAGGAATGAGAGGGGGATGAGGAGAGAGCAATGAGAGGGGAAGAGGGGATGAGAGGGGAGAGTGGGATGAGAGGGGAGAGAGGGATGAGAGGGGAGAGAGGGATGAGGAGAGAGGGATGAGAGGGGAAGGGGGGATGAGAAGGGAGAGTGGGATGAGAGGGGAGAGAGGGATGAGAGGGGAGAGAGGGATGAGGAGAGAGGGATGAGAGGGGAAGGGGGGATGAGAAGGGAGAGTGGGATGAGAGGGGAGAGAGGAGAGAGGGATGAGAGTGGAGAGGGGGATGAGGAGAGGAGAGAGGGATGAGAGGGGGATGAGGAGAGAGGGATGAGAGGGGAGAGGGGGATAAGGAGAGTGTTAATGGATGAAGAGGATGACTATTGGGAAAATAAAGAGAATGGACGGTGATTGGTGAAAAGAGAAGAGAAGAGAAGAGAGAGAGCGAGAGAGAGAGAGAGAGAGCGCCCTGCAATGCCAAGAGCTGAGCAAAGAAAAGAGTCCCCTCATCCAGCTGGTCCTGGGGCTGAGTTCACAGACCTGTTCTACTAACACACTGAAGCCTCAGTCCCCTCATCCAGCTGGTCCTGGGGCTGAGTTCACTAACCTGTTCTACTAACACACTGAAGCCTCAGGACCCTCATCCAGCTGGTCCTGGGGCTGAGTTCACTAACGTGTTCTACTAACACACTGAAGTCTCAGTCCCCTCATCCAGCAGGTCCTGGGGCTGAGTTCACTAACCTGTTCTACTAACACACTGAAGCCTCAGTCCCCTCATCCAGCAGGTCCTGGGGCTGAGTTCACTAACCTGTTCTACTAACACACTGAAGCCTCAGTCCCCTCATCCAGCAGGTCCTGGGGCTGAGTTCACTAACCTGTTCTACTAACACACTGAAGCCTCAGTCCCCTCATCCAGCTGGTCCCGGGGCTGAGTTCACTAACCTGTTCTACTAACACACTGAAGCCTCAGTCCCCTCATCCAGCAGGTCCTGGGGCTGAGTTCACTAACCTGTTCTACTAACACACTGAAGTCTCAGTCCCCTCATCCAGCAGGTCCTGGGGCTGAGTTCACTAACCTGTTCTACTAACACACTGAAGCCTCAGTCCCTTCATCCAGCTGGTCTTGGGGCTGAGTTCACTAACCTGTTCTACTAACACACTGAAGCCTCAGTCCCCTCATCCAGCTGGTCCTGGTCCTGAGTTCACTAACCTGTTCTACTAACACACTGAAGCCTCAGTCCCCTCATCCAGCAGGTCCTGGGGCTGAGTTCACTAACCTGTTCTACTAACACACTGAAGCCTCAGGACCAGAACATCCAATCAATCAATCAATCAGGACAAACCTAATTACAACACAGTCAAACCAAAACGACTCAGCTCTTTCCTGATCATTTGTAATGAACGGGTCACAACTACTACCCTTGTCGAAGGAGTCGAAAAAGGAGAAATTGGCAACAACACATCCCTTACAAATATTCCACTAGCAGTCAGCCATAAAATGTACTCTTTTCATGAACACAACCACAGCTTTGTTCATTCTGGTTACAGAACTTCAGCTTCTACCTGTTCACCGACCGCGAGCAGAACCTCTTCCACCTTAACTCCATTTTCAGGAACCCGTATCGACAGCGTCTCCTCCGCTGTGAAGCCATCGCCATCATTGTTCAAACCCCAGGAAACTAAAACTCTGTCCACTCCCACCCTAACTTTGAACAAAAACTGTGGGTACTGCTAAACTCCACCAAAAAATGTAAAGAAAATACCAAAGACAGAATCAAGAAAACACATGGCCTCTCAACTACAAAACACTCCCAGCATGCACTGAGAGAGAGACAGACAGACAGACAGACAGACAGACAGAGACAGACAGACAGAGACAGACAGACAGACAGAGACAGACAGACAGACAGAGACAGACAGAAAGAGACAGAAGTGAAGGTACCAACCAGATAAAGTGTGACGTTGAGGTCGGGCACAGTGACTAGACACGGTACTGTGATGTGAGTGGAGGATCTTGATATGAAGATGGTCTCCAGGTCACCGTTGCTTCCTCTGTTTCTCCTGAGGAAAGGCTGCTCCAAATCTGGAGGAATGGAGACAGTCAAGGCAGTCAGAGGACAACGACAAAGATCATATACAATATACACGTTTAGAAGAAAGACAATCAGTTGATCGTGATCGTTTGTGTTACCGCTTGGCTGGAACAAAAGTCTTCCCATACAACCCTTTGGGATTAATAAAATACTAATCTCCTATATTCTCCTCTGTGTATAAACAATGTAACAGCATATATATATATTTTTATTTTATTTTATTTAAAGTCAGTTAAAAAGAACAAATTCTTGTTTCCAATGACGGCCTAGGAACAGTGGGTTAACTGCCTTGTTCAGGGGCAGAACGACAGATTTGTACCTTGTCAGCTCTGGGATTCGATCTTTCGGTTATAAGTCCAACACTCTAACCACTAGGCTACCTGTCGCCCCTACACTCTAACCACAAGGCTACCTGCCCCCTCTACACTCTAACCACTAGGCTACCTGCCTCCCCTACTCTCTTACCACTAGGCTACCTGCCCCCTCTACACTCTAACCACAAGGCTACCTGCCGCCCCTACACTCTAACCACTAGGCTACCTGCCACCTCTACACTCTAACCACTAGGCAACCTGCCGCCCCTACACTCTAACCACTAGGCAACCTGCCGCCCCTACACTCTAACCACTAGGCAACCTGCCGCCCCTACTCTCTAACCACTAGGCTACCTGCCACCTCTACACTCTAACCACTAGGCTACCTGCCCCCTCTACACTCTAACCACTAGGCTACCTGCCCCCTCTACACTCTAACCACTAGGCTACCTGCCCCCTCTACACTCTAACCACTAGGCTACCTGCCCCCTCTACACTCTAACCACTAGGCTACCTGCCTCCCCTACACTCTTACCACTAGGCTACCTGCCTCCCCTACACTCTAACCACTAGGCAACCTGCCGCACCTCCACTCTAACCACAAGGCTACCTGCCACCTCTACACTCTAACCACTAGGCTACCTGCGTCCTCTACACTCTAACCACTAGGCTACCTGCCTCCCCTACACTCTTACCACTAGGCTACCTGCCTCCCCTACACTCTAACCACTAGGCAACCTGCCGCACCTCCACTCTAACCACAAGGCTACCTGCCACCTCTACACTCTAACCACTAGGCTACCTGCGTCCTCTACACTCTAACCACTAGGCTACCTGCCACCTCTACACTCTAACCACTAGGCGAACTGTGTGAAGAGTCAATCAGTGTCTGACGTGTGTGAACGTGTGTGAACGTCTGACGTCATTTCCGGTCACAACTTGCAGGCTTGTTTTCGAGTTGCTGTGCGTTTTGTTGCCAACCTGTTTTGCTACCTGACAACTTTACGGTTTTCACTTTTTAATTACCGTTCATATATTTATTTATTTTTTCCTCAACTTTTTCACTCCGGACGCTTTATCTGGACACGATTCGTCAGGACCTCCAACAGCCGAAGCTAAGTAGTAACATTAACATGATGCCTTCTAATTGCAGCCGCTGTCGCAATCGTTAGGCAAGGGTAATTTCAGTGTAGGAAAGGATGAAACAGCGTCTGTGGCACCAGTAAGTACAGATAGTAGTGTAAATCCCCTGGCACAGTCCCCGCAGCCGCAGAGAAGGCTGTTGCGCAGCAACTCACTGCCTTCCTGAAGACAAGCAATGTATACGAAATGCTTCAGTCTGGTTTTAGACCCCATCATAGCACTGAGACGGCACTTGTGAAGGTGGTAAATTACATTTTAATGGCATCGGACCGAGGCTCTGCATCTGTCCTCGTGCTCCTAGACCTTAGTGCTGCTTTTGATACCATCGATCACCACATTCTTTTGGAGAGATTGGAAACCCAAATTGGTCTACACGGACATGTTCTGGCCTGGTTTAGATCTTATCTGTCGGAAAGATATCAGTTTGTCTCTGTGAATGGTTTGTCCTCTGACAAATCAACTGTAAATTTCGGTGTTCCTCAAGGTTCCGTTTTAGGACCACTATTGTTTTCACTATATATTTTACCTCTTGGGGATGTTATTCGAAAACATAATGTAAACTTTCACTGCTATGCGGATGACACACAGCTGTACATTTCAATGAAACATGGTGAAGCCCCAAAATTGCCCTCGCTAGAAGCATGTGTTTCAGACATAAGGAAGTGGATGGCTGCAAACGTTCTACTATTAAACTCGGACAAAACAGAGATGCTTGTTCTAGGTCCCAAGAAACAAAGAGATCTTCTGTTGAATCTGACAATTAATCTTAATGGTTGTACAGTCGTCTCAAATAAAACTGTGAAGGACCTCGGCGTTACTCTGGACCCTGATCTCTCTTTTGAAGAACATATCAAGACCATTTCGAGGACAGCTTTTTTCCATCTACGTAACATTGCAAAAATCAGAAACTTTCTGTCCAAAAATGATGCAGAAAAATTAATCCATGCTTTTGTCACTTCTAGGTTAGACTACTGCAATGCTCTATTTTCCGGCTACCCGGATAAAGCACTAAATAAACTTCAGTTAGTGCTAAATACGGCTGCTAGAATCCTGACTAGAACCAAAAAATTTGATCATATTACTCCAGTGCTAGCCTCTCTACACTGGCTTCCTGTCAAAGCAAGGGCTGATTTCAAGGTTTTACTGCTAACCTACAAAGCATTACATGGGCTTGCTCCTACCTATCTCTCTGATTTGGTCCTGCCGTACATACCTATACGTACGCTACGGTCACAAGACGCAGGCCTCCTAATTGTCCCTAGAATTTCTAAGCAAACAGCTGGAGGCAGGGCTTTCTCCTATAGAGCTCCATTTTTATGGAACGGTCTGCCTACCCATGTCAGAGACGCAAACTCGGTCTCAACCTTTAAGTCTTTACTGAAGACTCATCTCTTCAGTGGGTCATATGATTGAGTGTAGTCTGGCCCAGGAGTGGGAAGGTGAACGGAAAGGCTCTGGAGCAACGAACCGCCCTTGCTGTCTCTGCCTGGCCGGTTCCCCTCTTTCCACTGGGATTCTCTGCCTCTAACCCTATTACAGGGGCTGAGTCACTGGCTTGCTGGGGCTCTCTCATGCCGTCCCTGGAGGGGGTGCGTCACCTGAGTGGGTTGATTCACTGTTGTGGTCATCCTGTCTGGGTTGGCGCCCCCCCCCCCTTGGGTTGTGCCGTGGCGGAGATCTTTGTGGGCTATACTCAGCCTTGTCTCAGGATGGTAAGTTGGTGGTTGAAGATATCCCTCTAGTGGTGTGGGGGCTGTGCTTTGGCAAAGTGGGTGGGGTTATATCCTTCCTGTTTGGCCCTGTCCGGGGGTGTCCTCGGATGGGGCCACAGTGTCTCCTGACCCCTCCTGTCTCAGCCTCCAGTATTTATGCTGCAGTAGTTTATGTGTCGGGGGGCTGGGGTCAGTTTGTTATATCTGGAGTACTTCTCCTGTCCTATTCGGTGTCCTGTGTGAATCTAAGTGTGCGTTCTCTAATTCTCTCCTTCTCTCTTTCTTTCTCTCTCTCGGAGGACCTGAGCCCTAGGACCATGCCCCAGGACTACCTGACATGATGACTCCTTGCTGTCCCCAGTCCACCTGGCCATGCTGCTGTTCCAGTTTCAACTGACCTGAGCCCTAGGACCATGCCCCAGGACTACCTGACATGATGACTCCTTGCTGTCCCCAGTCCACCTGGCCATGCTGCTGCTCCGGTTTCAACTTCCACCTGACTGTGCTGCTGCTCCAGTTTCAACTGTTCTGCCTTATTATTATTCGACCATGCTGGTCATTTATGAACATTTGAACATCTTGGCCATGTTCTGTTATAATCTCCACCCGGCACAGCCAGAAGAGGACTGGCCACCCCACATAGCCTGGTTCCTCTCTAGGTTTCTTCCTAGGTATTGGCCTTTCTAGGGAGTTTTTCCTAGCCACCGTGCTTCTACACCTGCATTGCTTGCTGTTTGGGGTTTTAGGCTGGGTTTCTGTACAGCACTTTGAGATATCAGCTGATGTACGAAGGGCTATATAAATAAATTTGATTTGATTTGATTTAGGCTACCTGCCAACTCTACACTCTAACCACTAGGCTACCTGCCACCTCTACACTCTAACCACTAGGCTACCTGCCTCCTCTACACTCTAACCACTAGGCTACCTGCCACCCCTACACTCTAACCACTAGGCTACCTGCCTACCCTACACTCTAACCACTAGGCTACCTGCCACCTCTACACTCTAACCACTAGGCTATCTGCCTCCCCAACACTCTAACCACTAGGCTACCTGTCTCCCCTACACTCTAACCACTAGGCTATCTGCCTCCCCAACACTCTAACCACTAGGCTACCTGCCGCCCCTACACTCTAACCACTAGGCTACCTGCCGCCCCTACACTCTAACCACTAGGCTACCTGCCGCCCCTACACTCTAACCACTAGGCTACCTGCCGCCCCAACACTCTAACCACTAGGCTACCTGCCGCCCCTACACTCTAACCACTAGGCTACCTGCCGCCCCAATATTGCAATCTAGGAATTTGCTCCTAGCGCCACCGATGGAACAATGAGCCAGATGTTTCACACCGGATGTATAAATGTGAAACTACTACCAAATATGGTGCTCCTCTCCTCTACCCCCCACAGACCAGTCTACCCCCCACAGAGCAGTCTACCCCCCCCCCCACAGAGCAGTCTACCCCCCACAGATCAGTCTACCCCCCACAGAGCAGTCTACCCCCCCCCACAGAGCAGTCTACCCCCCACAGATCAGTCTACCCCCCACAGATCAGTCTACCTCCCACAGAGCAGTCTACTCCCTACAGAGCAGTCTACCTCCCACAGAGCAGTCTACTCCCTACAGAGCAGTCTACCCCCCACAGAGCAGTCTACCCCCCACAGAGCAGTCTACTCCCTACAGAGCAGTCTACCCCCCACAGAGCAGTCTACCCCCCACAGAGCAGTCTACCCCCCACAGAGCAGTCTACTCCCTACAGATCAGATTATCAAATCCCTACAGGGAGATTATCAAAATGGGATTTGTTTTCTAATTCTTTGTGGATCTGTGTAATCTGAGGGAAATATGTGTCTCTAATTTTGCTCGCTGTATCTCTCTCTACCTGTCTCTCTCTCTAGCTGTCTCCCTCTCTAGCTGTCTCTCTCTCTCTCTAGCTGTCTCTCTCTCTCTAACTGTCTCTCTCTCTAGCTGTCTCTCTCTATAGCTGCCTCTCTCTCTAGCTGTCTCTCTCTCAAGCTGTCTCCCTCTCTAGCTGTCTCTCTCTCTACCTGTCTCTCTCTCTAGATGTCTCTCTCTCGCTGTCTCTCTCTCTAGCTGTCTCCCTCTCTAGTTGTCTCTCTCTCTCGCTGTCTCTCTCTCTAGCTGTTTCTCTCTCTAGCTGTTTCTCTCTCTCTAGCTGTCTCTCTCTCTCTAGCTGTCTCTCTCTCTAGCTGTCTCTCTCTCTATCGGTCTCGCTCCAGCTGTCTCTCTCTCTAGCTGTCTCTCTCTCTCTAGCTGTCTCTCTCTCTCTACCTGTCTCTCTCTCTAGCTGTCTCTCTCTCTATCTGTCTCTCTCCAGCTGTCTCCCTCTCTAGCTGTCCCCCTCTCTAGCTGTCTCTCTCTCTCTAGCTGTCTCTCTCTCTCTAGCTGTCTCTCTCTCTAGCTGTCTCCCTCTCTAGCTGTCTCTCTCTCTACCTGTCTCTCTCTCTCTAGCTGTCTCTCTCTCGCGCTGTCTCTCTCTCTAGCTGTCTCTCTCTCTAGCTGTCTCTCTCTCTTTAGCTGTCTCTCTCTCTCTAGCTGTCTCTCTCTCTAGCTGTCTCTCTCTCTAGCTGTCTCTCTCTCGCTGTCTCTCTCTCTAGCTGTCTCTCTCTCTAGCTGCTCTCTCTCTCTCTAGCTGTCTCTCTCTCTAGCTGTCTCTCTCTCGCTGTCTCTCTCTCTAGCTGTCTCTCTCTCTAGCTGTCTCTCTCTCGCTGTCTCTCTCTAGCTGTCTCTCTCTCTAGCTGTCTCTCTCTAGCTGTCTCTCTCTCTAGCTGTCTCTCTCTCGCTCGCTGTCTCTCTCTCTCTCGCTGTCTCTCTCTCTAGCTGTCTCTCTCTCTCTCGCTGTCTCTCTCTCTCTCGCTGTCTCTCTCTCTCTAGCTGTCTCTCTCTTTCTCTCCTTATATAGTTCTGTTCTTCCCCAGCAGCTCAGAGCAACCAGTTCCTGCTGCTGAAACAATGGTTGCAGTGTGTGGCCAAATACACAGATAGAGCTGAGAAAATACACACAGCCTAAATAGTTAAACAACTCAACAATAAATCACCCCAGGTATGAGGAGAGGGGGTGTTATGATGTTAGGAGGGAGGGATGAGGGTCATGGCTGTGAGGAGAGGGGTGTTATGTTGTTAGGAGGATGAGAGACGAGGTCATGGCTGTGAGGAGAGGGGTGTTATTGTTTGCGTCCCGAATGGCACCCTAAGGGGCGAGGTGATGAGGTCCGGCAGGGTAATTGGAGCCACATGGTCCCAACTTTTATCCTGCCGCCTGTTAGTTCTATTTACTGCTCCCTTCGGTCTCCCCTCCTCTCCCTTCCCCCTCCTCTCCTCTCCCCTTCTCTCTCCTCTCCTCCCCCCCTCTCCCCTCCTCTCCTCCCCCCCTCCTCCCCTCTCCCCTTCTCTCTCTCCTCTCCTCTCCCCTCCCCCCTCCTCACCTCTCCTCTCCTCTCCTCTCCTCTTCTCATCTCTCCTTCTCCCCCCTCCTCTCCTCTCCTCCCTTCTCCTCTCCCCTTCCCTCTCACCTCTCCATCCTCTCCTCCCCTCTCCTCACCTTTCCAATCTCCCCTACCTCTCCTCTCCTCTCCTCTCTCTCCTCTCCTCTCCTCTCCTCTCCTCTCCTCTCCTCTCCTCTCCTCTCCTCTCCTCTCCTCTCCTCTCCTCTCCTCTCCTCTCCTCTCCTCTCCTCTCCTCTCCTCCTCCTCTCCCCTCCCCTCCCCTCCCCTCTCCTCCCCTCCCCTCTCCTCTCCTCTCCTCTCCTCTCCTCTTATCCTGTAGCCTGTTAGCTGTAATTTACTGCTGTTGGTTCATCTGGCTCTGATCAGCCTCCAGCAGAGACAAAATATACGCACCCCCAAAATGCCACCTCACTCCCCCCAAACTGTATGTGACCCTAGACTAGAGCCTGTTACCCAAAACTAGAGGACTAGAGGCTGTTACCCTAGACTAGAGGCTGTGACCCTAGACTAGAGCCTGTTACCCAAGACTAGAGGACTAGAGGCTGTGACCCTAGACTAGAGGCTATTACCATAGACTAGAGCCTGTTACCCTAGACCAGAGGACTAGAGGCTGTGACCCTAGACTAGAGCCTGTTACCCTAGACTAGAGGCTGTTACCCTAGACTAGAGCCTGTTACCCTAGACCAGAGGACTAGAGGCTGTGACCCTAGACTAGAGCCTGTTACCCAAGACTAGATGACTAGAGGCTGTGACCCTAGACTAGAGGCTGTGACCCTAGACTAGAGGCTGTTACCATAGACTCAAGGACTAGGACTAGAGGCTGTTACCCTAGACTAGATGCTGTTACCCTGGACTAGAGGACTAGAGCCTGTTACCCTAGACTAGAGGCTGTTACCATAGACTCAAGGACTAGGACTAGAGGCTGTTACCCTACACTAGATGCTGTTACCCTGGACTAGAGGACTAGAGCCTGTTACCCTAGACTAGAGGCTGTTACCCTGGGCTAGAGGACTAGAGGTTGTGACCCTAGACTAGAGGCTGTGACCCTAGACTAGAGGCTGTGACCCTAGAATAGAGCTTGTTACCCGAGGCTAGAGGACTAGAGGCTGTGACCCTAGACTAGAGGCTGTGACCCTAGACTAGAGCCTGTGACCCTAGACTAGACACTGTGACTGTAGACTACAGGATGACGAACAGACCACAGAATGACTAACAGACCACAGGATGACTAATAGACAACAGGGTGACTAACAGACCACAGGGTGACTAACAGACTACAGGGTGACTAACAGACCACAGGGTGACTAACAGACCACAGGGTGAATAACAGACCACAGGGTGACTAACAGACCACAGGATGACTAACAGACCACAGGGTGACTAACGGACCACAGGGTGACTAACGGATTACTAACAGACCACAGGGTGACTAACGGACTACTAACAGACCACAGGATGACTAATAGACCACAGGGTGACTAACAGACCACAGGGTGACTAACAGACCACAGGGTGACTAACAGACCACAGGGTGACTAACAGACCACAGGGTGAATAACAGACCACAGGGTGACTAACAGACCACAGGATGACTAAGGGACCACAGGGTGACTAATGGATTACTAACAGACCGCAGGGTGACTAACAGACCACAGGATGACTAACAGACCACAGGATGACTACCAGACCACAGGGTGACTAACGGATTACTAACAGACCACAGGGTGACTAACGGACTACTAAGAGACCACAGGGTGACTAACAGACCACAGGGTGACTAACAGACCACAGGGTGACTAACAGACTACTAACAGACCACAGGGTGACTAACAGACCATGGGATGACTAACGGACCACAGGGTGACTAACAGACCACAGGATGACTAACAGACCACAGGGTGACTAACGGACCACAGGGTGACTAACGGATTACTAACAGACCACAGGGTGACTAACGGACTACTAACAGACCACAGGGTGACTAACAGACCACAGGGTGACTAACAGACCACAGGGTGACTAACAGACCACAGGGTGACTAACGGACTACTAACAGACCACAGGGTAACTAACAGACTACTAAGAGACCACAGGGTGACTAACAGACTACAGGGTGTCTCTCAGGGTGACTAACAGACCACAGGATGACTAACGGACTACCAACAGACCACAGGATGACTAACAGACCACAGGGTGACTAACGGACTACTAACAAACCACAGGATGACTAACAGACCACAGGGTGACTAACAGACCACAGGATGACTAACAGACCACAGGGTGACTAACGGAATACTAACAGACCACAGGATGGCTAACAGACTACTAACAGACCACAGGGTGAGTAACAGACCACAGGATGACTAACAGACTAATAACAGACCACAGGGTGACTAACAGACCACCGGGTGACTAACAGACCACAGGATGACTAACAGATCACAGGGTCACTAACAGACCACAGGGTGACTAACAGACCATGGGGTGACTAACAGACCACAGGGTGACTAACGGACTACTAACAGACCACAGGATGACTAACAGACTACTAACAGACCACAGGGTGACTAACAGACCACAGGGTGACTAACAGACCACAGGGTGACTAACGGACTACTAACAGACCACAGGGTGACTAACAGACCACAGGGTGACTACCAGACCACAGGGTGACTAACGGACTACTAACAGACCACAGGGTGACTAACGGACTACTAACAGACCACAGGGTGACTAACAGACCACAGGGTGACTAACAGACTACTAACAGACCACAGGGTGACTAACAGACCACAGGGTGACTAACAGACTACTAACAGACCACAGGGTGACTAACAGACCACAGGATGACTAACAGACCACAGGATGACTAACAGACTACTAACAGACCACAGGGTGACTAACAGACTACTAACAGACCACAGGGTGACTAACAGACCACAGGGTGACTAACAGACTACTAACAAACCACAGGGTGACTAACAGACCACAGGGTGACTAACAGACTACTAACAGACCACAGGGTGACTAACAGACCACAGGATGACTAACAGACCACAGGATGACTAACAGACTACTAACAGACCACAGGGTGACTAACAGACCACAGGGTGACTACCAGACCACAGGGTGACTAACGGACTACTAACAGACCACAGGGTGACTAACAGACTACTAACAGACCACAGGGTGACTAACAGACCACAGGGTGACTAACAGACTACTAACAGACCACAGGGTGACTAACAGACCACAGGGTGACTAACAGACCACAGGATGACTAACAGATCACAGGGTGACTAACAGACCACAGGATGAATAACAGACCACAGGGTGACTAACAGACCACAGGATGACTAACAGACCACAAGGTGACTAACAGACTACTAACAGACCACAGGATGACTAACAGACCACAGGGTGACTAACAGACCACAGGGTGACTAACGGACTACTAACAGACCACAGGGTGACTAATGGACCACAGGGTGACTAACAGACCACAGGGTGACTAACGGACTACTAACAGACCACAGGGTGACTAACAGACCACAGGGTGACTAATGGACCACAGGGTGACTAACGGACCACAGGGTGACTAACGGACTACTAAGAGACCACAGGGTGACTAACGGACTACTAAGAGACCACCGGGTGACTAACGGACCACAGGGTGACTAACGGACCACAGGGTGACTAACGGACTACTAACAGACAACAGGATGACTAACAGACCACAGGGTGACTAACAGACCACAGGGTGACTAACGGACTACTAACAGACCACAGGGTGACTAATGGACCACAGGGTGACTAACAGACCACAGGGTGACAGTTCTGTTGTTCTGTTAGGTGACCTAAACTGGGATATGCTTAACACCCCGCCAGTCCTACAATCTAAGCTAGATGCCCTCAATCTCACACAAATCATCAAGGAACCCACCAGGTACAACCCTAACTCTGTAAACAAGGGCACCCTCATAGACGTCATCCTGACCAACTGGCCCTCCAAATACACCTCCGCTGTCTTCAACCAGGATCTCAGCGATCACTGCCTCATTGCCTGTATCCGCTACGGAGCCGCAGTCAAACGACCACCCCTCATCACTGTCAAACGCTCCCTAAAACACTTCTGTGAGCAGGCCTTTCTAATCGACCTGGCCCGGGTATCCTGGAAGGACATTGACCTCATCCCGTCAGTTGAGGATGCCTGGTCATTCTTTAAAAGTAACTTCCTCACCATTTTAGATAAGCATGCTCCGTTCAAAAAATGCAGAACTAAGAACAGATACAGCCCTTGGTTCACCCCAGACCTGACTGCCCTCGACCAGCACAAAAACATCCTGTGGCGGACTGCAATAGCATCGAATAGTCCCCGTGATATGCAACTGTTCAGGGAAGTCCGGAACCAATACACGCAGTCAGTCAGGAAAGCTAAGGCCAGCTTCTTCAGGCAGAAGTTTGCATCCTGTAGCTCCAACTCCAAAAAGTTCTGGGACACTGTGAAGTCCATGGAGAACAAGAGCACCTCCTCCCAGCTGCCCACTGCACTGAGGCTAGGTAACACGGTCACCACTGATAAATCCATGATTATCGAAAACTTCAATAAGCATTTCTCAACGGCTGGCCATGCCTTCCGCCTGGCTACTTCAACCTCGGCCAACAGCTCCGCCCCCCCCGCAGCTCCTCGCCCAAGCCTCTCCAGGTTCTCCTTTACCCAAATCCAGATAGCAGATGTTCTGAAAGAGCTGCAAAACCTGGACCCGTACAAATCAGCTGGGCTTGACAATCTGGACCCTCTATTTCTGAAACTATCTGCCACCATTGTCGCAACCCCTATTACCAGCCTGTTCAACCTCTCTTTCATCTCGTCTGAGATCCCCAAGGATTGGAAAGCTGCCGCAGTCATCCCCCTCTTCAAAGGGGGAGACACCCTGGACCCAAACTGTTACAGACCTATATCCATCCTGCCCTGCCTATCTAAGGTCTTCGAAAGCCAAGTCAACAAACAGGTCACTGACCATCTCGAATCCCACCGTACCTTCTCCGCTGTGCAATCTGGTTTCCGAGCCGGTCATGGGTGCACCTCAGCCACACTCAAGGTACTAAACGACATCATAACCGCCATCGATAAAAGACAGTACTGTGCAGCCGTCTTCATCGACCTTGCCAAGGCTTTCGACTCTGTCAATCACCATATTCTTATCGGCAGACTCAGTAGCCTCGGTTTTTCGGATGACTGCCTTGCCTGGTTCACCAATTACTTTGCAGACAGAGTTCAGTGTGTCAAATCGGAGGGCATGCTGTCCGGTCCTCTGGCAGTCTCTATGGGGGTGCCACAGGGTTCAATTCTCGGGCCGACTCTTTTCTCTGTGTATATCAATGATGTTGCTCTTGCTGCGGGCGATTCCCTGATCCACCTCTACGCAGACGACACCATTCTATATACTTTCGGCCCGTCTTTGGACACTGTGCTATCTAACCTCCAAACAAGCTTCAATGCCATACAACACTCCTTCCGTGGCCTCCAACTGCTCTTAAACGCTAGTAAAACCAAATGCATGCTTTTCAACCGGTCGCTGCCTGCACCTGCATGCCCGACTAGCATCACCACCCTGGATGGTTCCGACCTAGAATATGTGGACGTCTATAAGTACCTAGGTGTCTGGCTAGACTGCAAACTCTCCTTCCAGACTCATATCAAACATCTCCAATCGAAAATCAAATCAAGAGTCGGCTTTCTATTCCGCAACAAAGCCTCCTTCACTCAAGCCGCCAAGCTTACCCTAGTAAAACTGACTATCCTACCGATCCTCGACTTCGGCGATGTCATCTACAAAATGGCTTCCAACACTCTACTCAGCAAACTGGATGCAGTCTATCACAGTGCCATCCGTTTTGTCACTAAAGCACCTTATACTACCCACCACTGCGACTTGTATGCTCTAGTCGGCTGGCCCTCGCTACATATTCGTCGCCAGACCCACTGGCTCCAGGTCATCTACAAGTCTATGCTAGGTAAAGCTCCGCCTTATCTCAGCTCACTGGTCACGATGGCAACACCCATCCGTAGCACGCGCTCCAGCAGGTGTATCTCACTGATCATCCCTAAAGCCAACACCTCATTTGGCCGCCTTTCGTTCCAGTACTCTGCTGCCTGTGACTGGAACGAATTGCAAAAATCGCTGAAGTTGGAGACTTTCATCTCCCTCACCAACTTCAAACATCAGCTATCTGAGCAGCTAACCGATCGCTGCAGCTGTACATAGTCTATTGGTAAATAGCCCACCCTTTTCACCTACCTCATCCCCGTACTGTTTTTATTTATTTACTTTTCTGCTCTTCTGCACACCAATATCTCTACCTGTACATGACCATCTGATCTTTTATCACTCCAGTGTTAATCTGCAAAATTGTAATTATTTGCCTACCTCCTCATGCCTTTTGCACACATTGTATATAGACCCCCCCTTCGTTTTCTACTGTGTTATTGACTTGTTAATTGTTTACTCCATGTGTAACTCTTTGTTGTATGCTCACACTGCTATGCTTTATCTTGGCCAGGTCGCAGTTGCAAATGAGAACTTGTTCTCAACTAGCCTACCTGGTTAAATAAAGGTGAAATAAAAATAAATAAATAAAAAGGGTGATAACAGACTACTAACAGACCACAGGGTGACTAACAGACCACAGGGTGACTAACAGACCACAGGATGACTAACGGACTACTAACAGACCACAGGGTGACTACCAGACCACAGGGTGACTAACAGACCACAGGGTGACTAACAGACCACAGGGTGACTAACAGACCACAGGGTGACTAACGGACTACTAACAGACCACAGGGTGACTAACAGACTACTAACAGACCACAGGGTGACTAACAGACTACTAACAGACCACAGGGTGACTAACAGACCACAGGGTGACTAACAGACTACTAACAGACCACAGGGTGACTAACAGACCACAGGGTGACTAACAGACTACTAACAGACCACATGGTGACTAACAGACCACAGGATGACTAACAGACCACAGGGTGACTAACAGACTACTAACAGACCACAGGGTGACTAACAGACCACAGGGTGACTAACAGACTACTAACAGACCACAGGGTGACTAACAGACCACAGGGTGACTAACAGACTACTAACAGACCACAGGGTGACTAACAGACCACAGGATGACTAACAGACCACAGGGTGACTAACGGACTACTAACAGGATGACTAACGGACTACCAACAGACCACAGGAATACTAACAGACCACAGGGTGATTAACAGACCACAGGATGACTAACAGACCACAGGGTGACTAACGGACTACTAACAGACCACAGGATGACTAACAGACTACTAACAGACCACAGGGTGACTAACAGACCACAGGATGACTAAATTACTAATAACAGACCACAGGGTGACTAACAGACTACCGGGTGACTAACAGACCACAGAATGACTAACAGACCACAGGGTCACTAACAGACCACAGGGTGACTAATGGACTACTAACAGACCACAGGGTGACTAACAGACCACAGGGTGACTAACGGACTACTAACAGACCACAGGATGACTAACAGACCACAGGGTGACTAACAGACCACAGGATGACTAACAGACCACAGGGTGACTAACAGACCACAGGATGACTAACAGACCACAGGGTGACTAACGGACTACTAACAGACCACAGGGTGACTAACAGACCACAGGGTGACTGACAGACCACACGATGACTAACAGACCACAGGATGACTAACAGACCACAGGGTGACTAACAGACCACAGGATGACTAACAGACCACAGGGTGACTAACGGACTACTAACAGACCACAGGATGACTAACAGACCACAGGGTGACTAACGGACTACTAACAGACCACAGGGTGACTAACAGACCACAGGGTGACTAACGGACTACTAACAGACCACAGGGTGACTAACGGACTACTAACAGACCACAGGGTGAATTAACAGACCACAAGATGACTAACGGACCACAGGGTGACTAACGGATTACTAACAGACCACAGGGTGACTAACAGACCACAGGATGACTAACAGACCACAGGGTGACTAACAGACCACAGGATGACTAACGGACTACTAACAGACCACAGGACGACTAACATACCACAGGGTGACTAACGGACTACTAACAGACCACAGGGTGACTAACGGACTACTAACAGACCACAGGGTGACTAACGGACAACTAACAGACCACAGGATGACTAACAGACCACAGGGTGACTAACGGACTACTAACAGACCACAGGATGACTAACAGACCACAGGATGACTAACGGACTACCAACAGACCACAGGATGACTAACAGACCACAGGGTGACTAACGGACTACTAACAAACCACAGGATGACTAACAGACCACAGGACTACTAACAGACCACAGGGTGACTAACAGACCACAGGATGACTAAATGACTAATAACAGACCACAGGGTGACTAACAGACTACTGGGTGACTAACAGACCACAGGATGACTAACAGACCACAGGGTCACTAACAGACCACAGGGTGACTAACGGACTACTAACAGACCACAGGGTGACTAATGGACCACAGGGTGACTAACAGACCACAGGGTGACTAACAGACCACAGGGTGACTAACAGACCACAGGGTGACTAACGGACTACTAACAGACCACAGGGTGACTAACAGACCACAGGGTGACTAATAGACCACAGGATGACTAACAGACCACAGGGTGACTAACAGACCACAGGATTACTAACAGACCACAGGGTGACTAACGGACTACTAACAGACCACAGGGTGACTAACAGACCACAGGGTGACTAACAGACCACAGGATGACTAACAGACCACAGGGTGACTAACAGACCACAGGATGACTAACAGACCACATTGTGACTAACAGACCACAGGATGACTAACAGACCACAAGGTGACTAACAGACTACTAACAGACCACAGGATGACTAACAGACCACAGGGTGACTAACAGACCACAGGGTGACTAACGGACTACTAACAGACCACAGGGTGACTAATGGACCACAGGGTGACTAACAGACCACAGGGTGACTAACGGACTACTAACAGACCACAGGGTGACTACCAGACCACAGGGTGACTAACGGACCACAGGGTGACTAACGGACCACAGGGTGACTAACGGACCACAGGGTGACTAACAGACCACAGGGTGACTAACAGACCACAGGATGACTAACAGACCACAGGGTGACTAACGGACTACTAACAGACCACAGGGTGACTAACAGACCACAGGGTGACTAACAGACCACAGGGTGACTAATGGACCACAGGGTGACTAACGGACCACAGGGTGACTAACGGACTACTAAGAGACCACAGGGTGACTAACGGACTACTAAGAGACCACAGGGTGACTAACAGACTACTAACAGACCACATGGTGACTAACGGACCACAGGGTGACTAACGGACCACAGGGTGACTAACGGACCACAGGGTGACTAACGGACTACTAACAGACCACAGGGTGACTAACAGACCACAGGGTGACTAACAGACCACAGGGTGACTAACAGACCACAGGATGACTAACAGACCACAGGGTGACTAACAGACCACAGGATGACTAACGGACTACTAACAGACCACATGGTGACAACCAGACCACAGGGTGACTAACAGACCACAGGGTGACTAACAGACCACAGGATGACTAACAGACTACTAACAGACCACAGGGTGACTAACGGACTACTAACAGACCACAGGGTGACTAACAGGGTGACTAACAGACCACAGGATGACTAACATACCACAGGGTGACTAACAGACCACAGGATTACTAACAGACCACAGGGTGACTAACGGACTACTAACAGACCACAGGGTGACTAACAGGGTGACTAACAGACCACAGGATGACTAACAGACCACAAGGTGACTAACAGACCACAGGATGACTAACAGACCACAGGGTGACTAACGGACTACTAACAGACCACAGGGTGACTAATGGACCACAGGGTGACTAACAGACCACAGGGTGACTAACGGACTACTAACAGACCACAGGGTGACTACCAGACCACAGGGTGACTAACGGACCACAGGGTGACTAACGGACCACAGGGTGACTAACAGACCACAGAGTGACTAACAGACCACAGGGTGACTAACAGACCACAGGATGACTAACAGACCACAGGGTGACTAACGGACTACTAACAGACCACAGGGTGACTAACAGACCACAGGGTGACTAACAGACCACAGGGTGACTAATGGACCACAGGGTGACTAACGGACCACAGGGTGACTAACGGACTACTAAGAGACCACAGGGTGACTAACGGACTACTAAGAGACCACAGGGTGACTAACAGACTACTAACAGACCACATGGTGACTAACGGACCACAGGGTGACTAACAGACCACAGGGTGACTAACGGACCACAGGGTGACTAACGGACTACTAACAGACCACAGGGTGACTAACAGACCACAGGATGACTAACAGACCACAGGGTGACTAACAGACCACAGGATGACTAACGGACTACTAACAGACCACAGGGTGACAACCAGACCACAGGGTGACTAACAGACCACAGGGTGACTAACAGACCACAGGATGACTAACAGACTACTAACAGACCACAGGGTGACTAACGGACTACTAACAGACCACAGGGTGACTAACAGACCACAGGGTGACTAACATACCACAGGGTGACTAACAGACCACAGAGTGACTAACAGACCACAGGGTGACTAACGGACTACTAACAGACCACAGGGTGACTAACGGACCACAGGGTGACTAACAGACCACAGGGTGACTAACGGACCACAGGGTGACTAACGGACTACTAACAGACCACAGGGTGACTAACGGACCACAGGGTGACTAACGGACCACAGGGTGACTAACGGACCACAGGGTGACTAACAGACCACAGGGTGACTAACAGACCACAGGATGACTAACAGACCACAGGGTGACTAACGGACTACTAACAGACCACAGGGTGACTAACGGACCACAGGGTGACTAACAGACCACAGGGTGACTAACAGACCACAGGGTGACTAACAGACCACAGGATGACTAACAGACCACAGGGTGACTAACAGACCACAGGATGACTAACGGACTACTAACAGACCACATGGTGACAACCAGACCACAGGGTGACTAACAGACCACAGGGTGACTAACAGACCACAGGATGACTAACAGACTACTAACAGACCACAGGGTGACTAACGGACTACTAACAGACCACAGGGTGACTAACAGACCACAGGGTGACTAACAGACCACAGGGTGACTAACAGACCACAGGGTGACTAACGGACTACTAACAGACCACAGGGTGACTAACAGACCACAGGGTGACTAACAGACCACAGGGTGACTAATGGACCACAGGGTGACTAACGGACCACAGGGTGACTAACGGACTACTAAGAGACCACAGGGTGACTAACGGACTACTAAGAGACCACAGGGTGACTAACAGACTACTACCCATCCTCGGATGGGGCCACAGTGTCTCCTGACCCCTCCTGTCTCAGCCTCCAGTATTTATGCTGCAGTAGTTTATGTGTCGGGGGGCTGGGGTCAGTTTGTTATATCTGGAGTACTTCTCCTGTCCTATTCGGTGTCCTGTGTGAATCTAAGTGTGCGTTCTCTAATTCTCTCCTTCTCTCTTTCTTTCTCTCTCTCGGAGGACCTGAGCCCTAGGACCATGCCCCAGGACTACCTGACATGATGACTCCTTGCTGTCCCCAGTCCACCTGGCCATGCTGCTGTTCCAGTTTCAACTGACCTGAGCCCTAGGACCATGCCCCAGGACTACCTGACATGATGACTCCTTGCTGTCCCCAGTCTACCTGGCCATGCTGCTGCTCCAGTTTCAACTTCCACCTGACTGTGCTGCTGCTCTAGTTTCAACTGTTCTGCCTTATTATTATTCGACCATGCTGGTCATTTATGAACATTGAACATCTTGACCATGTTCTGTTATAATCTCCACCCGGCACAGCCAGAAGAGGACTGGCCACCCCACATAGCCTGGTTCCTCTCTAGGTTTCTTCCTAGGTATTGGCCTTTCTAGGGAGTTTTTCCTAGCCACTGTGCTTCTCCACCTGCATTGCTTGCTGTTTGGGGTTTTAGGCTGGGTTTCTGTACAGCACTTTGAGATATCAGCTGATGTACGAAGGGCTATATAAATAAATTTGATTTGATTTGATTTGATTTGATTACTAACAGACCACATGGTGACTAACGGACCACAGGGTGACTAACAGACCACAGGGTGACTAACGGACCACAGGGTGACTAACGGACTACTAACAGACCACAGGGTGACTAACAGACCACAGGATGACTAACAGACCACAGGGTGACTAACAGACCACAGGATGACTAACGGACTACTAACAGACCACAGGGTGACAACCAGACCACAGGGTGACTAACAGACCACAGGGTGACTAACAGACCACAGGATGACTAACAGACTACTAACAGACCACAGGGTGACTAACGGACTACTAACAGACCACAGGGTGACTAACAGACCACAGGGTGACTAACATACCACAGGGTGACTAACAGACCACAGAGTGACTAACAGACCACAGGGTGACTAACGGACTACTAACAGACCACAGGGTGACTAACGGACCACAGGGTGACTAACAGACCACAGGGTGACTAACGGACCACAGGGTGACTAACGGACTACTAACAGACCACAGGGTGACTAACGGACCACAGGGTGACTAACGGACCACAGGGTGACTAACGGACCACAGGGTGACTAACAGACCACAGGGTGACTAACAGACCACAGGATGACTAACAGACCACAGGGTGACTAACGGACTACTAACAGACCACAGGGTGACTAACGGACCACAGGGTGACTAACAGACCACAGGGTGACTAACAGACCACAGGGTGACTAACAGACCACAGGATGACTAACAGACCACAGGGTGACTAACAGACCACAGGATGACTAACGGACTACTAACAGACCACATGGTGACAACCAGACCACAGGGTGACTAACAGACCACAGGGTGACTAACAGACCACAGGATGACTAACAGACTACTAACAGACCACAGGGTGACTAACGGACTACTAACAGACCACAGGGTGACTAACAGACCACAGGGTGACTAACATACCACAGGGTGACTAACAGACCACAGAGTGACTAACAGACCACAGGGTGACTAACGGACTACTAACAGACCACAGGGTGACTAACGGACCACAGGGTGACTAACAGACCACAGGGTGACTAACGGACCACAGGGTGACTAACGGACTACTAACAGACCACAGGGTGACTAACGGACCACAGGGTGACTAACGGACCACAGGGTGACTAACGGACCACATGGTGACTAACAGACCACAGGGTGACTAACAGACCACAGGATGACTAACAGACCACAGGGTGACTAACGGACTACTAACAGACCACAGGGTGACTAACGGACCACAGGGTGACTAACAGACCACAGGGTGACTAACAGACCACAGGGTGACTAACAGACCACAGGATGACTAACAGACCACAGGGTGACTAACAGACCACAGGATGACTAACGGACTACTAACAGACCACATGGTGACAACCAGACCACAGGGTGACTAACAGACCACAGGGTGACTAACAGACCACAGGATGACTAACAGACTACTAACAGACCACAGGGTGACTAACGGACTACTAACAGACCACAGGGTGACTAACAGACCACAGGGTGACTAACATACCACAGGGTGACTAACAGACCACAGGATTACTAACAGACCACAGGGTGACTAACGGACTACTAACAGACCACAGGGTGACTAACAGGGTGACTAACAGACCACAGGATGACTAACATACCACAGGGTGACTAACAGACCACAGGATTACTAACAGACCACAGGGTGACTAACGGACTACTAACAGACCACAGGGTGACTAACAGGGTGACTAACAGACCACAGGATGACTAACAGACCACAAGGTGACTAACAGACCACAGGATGACTAACAGACCACAGGGTGACTAACAGACCACAGGGTGACTAACGGACTACTAACAGACCACAGGGTGACTAATGGACCACAGGGTGACTAACAGACCACAGGGTGACTAACGGACTACTAACAGACCACAGGGTGACTACCACACCACAGGGTGACTAACGGACCACAGGGTGACTAACGGACCACAGGGTGACTAACAGACCACAGAGTGACTAACAGACCACAGGGTGACTAACAGACCACAGGATGACTAACAGACCACAGGGTGACTAACGGACTACTAACAGACCACAGGGTGACTAACAGACCACAGGGTGACTAACAGACCACAGGGTGACTAATGGACCACAGGGTGACTAACGGACCACAGGGTGACTAACGGACTACTAAGAGACCACAGGGTGACTAACGGACTACTAAGAGACCACAGGGTGACTAACAGACTACTAACAGACCACATGGTGACTAACGGACCACAGGGTGACTAACAGACCACAGGGTGACTAACGGACCACAGGGTGACTAACGGACTACTAACAGACCACAGGGTGACTAACAGACCACAGGATGACTAACAGACCACAGGGTGACTAACAGACCACAGGATGACTAACGGACTACTAACAGACCACAGGGTGACAACCAGACCACAGGGTGACTAACAGACCACAGGGTGACTAACAGACCACAGGATGACTAACAGACTACTAACAGACCACAGGGTGACTAACGGACTACTAACAGACCACAGGGTGACTAACAGACCACAGGGTGACTAACATACCACAGGGTGACTAACAGACCACAGAGTGACTAACAGACCACAGGGTGACTAACGGACTACTAACAGACCACAGGGTGACTAACGGACCACAGGGTGACTAACAGACCACAGGGTGACTAACGGACCACAGGGTGACTAACGGACTACTAACAGACCACAGGGTGACTAACGGACCACAGGGTGACTAACGGACCACAGGGTGACTAACGGACCACAGGGTGACTAACAGACCACAGGGTGACTAACAGACCACAGGATGACTAACAGACCACAGGGTGACTAACGGACTACTAACAGACCACAGGGTGACTAACGGACCACAGGGTGACTAACAGACCACAGGGTGACTAACAGACCACAGGGTGACTAACGGACTACTAACAGACCACAGGCTGACTAATGGACCACAGGTTGACTAACGGACCACAGGGTGACTAACGGACCACAGGGTGACTTACAGACCACAGGATGACTAACAGACCACAGGGTGACTACCAGACCACAGGGTGACTAACGGACTACTAACAGACCACAGGGTGACTAACGGACCACAGGGTGACTAACAGACCACAGGGTGACTAACAGACCACAGGGTGACTAACGGACTACTAACAGACCACAGGGTGACTAACGGACCACAGGGTGACTAACGGACCACAGGGTGACTAACAGACCACAGGGTGACTAACAGACCACAGGGTGACTAACGGACTACTGACAGACCACAGGGTGACTAACGGACTACTAACAGACCACAGGGTGACTAACAGACCACAGGGTGACTAACGGACCACAGGGGGACTAACAGACCACAGGGTGACTAACAGACCACAGGGTGACTAACAGACCACAGGGTGACTAACGGACTACTAACAGACCACAGGGTGACTAACGGACCACAGGGTCATTCTCAAGACATGACACAGAACTGGACTAAAATAGATGGATAGATAGATAAACCATACCTCAGCAACTGTTCAGGTCCAGAGATAGAACAAATTAACCTCTACAGGATCGGTATCCCTAAACATGAATGTCTTGGGTGAGTTGGAGATTGAGGTTTGGTGAACCATGTAATGGTGACTCACCCCATTCCATACAAATGTGCGCAACCGCAACATTCAAACGAGACTGCAATGAAAACTAATGGGACTGTAAAGACTGTGTTGACATCAAAATCTGGGGTGTGGACTACATTTCTATTCAAGCGTTGATCGACATGGTAATTGTATGTAATGACACATTATATAAACTCTTTATAGTGTTTTTTTTTACATTTTAGGGGCGATAAGGTGATAAGTTGGACAGATCGAGTGAAACCCGCCATCTTTAAAAAGACGGATCTCATTGCCTTCTTGAACCATACAGAGATGGGCATCATGAAGGTCTCGTCATGGATGTTGTTGGAAAGGGGAGAAATTGTGCTTTATAATGGTATTGATATTACAGCTGACCTGGAAGTATTATGTTTTTGGGAGTTGAAATTAGGTCAATTGTACGGACCAGCGCGATGTACAAAAATGAGTTAGTTCACGTTAGATGAAAGATGCTGTCCAGGATCTTAAACCTCTACAGGATCGGTGTCCCTAAACTGGGACAGTTGTTGCTCAATATGTGATAATGTGACTAGAATGACGTTGTAAACAACAGCCAATTCTGGGACATGGATGACGTAGTACACAATAAACGGGGAATGGATGACGTAGTAGACAATAAACGGGGAATGGATGACGTAGTACACAATAAACGGGGAATGGATGACGTAGTAGACAATAAACGGGGAATGGATGACGTAGTACACAATAAACGGGGAATGGATGATGTAGTACACAATAAACGGGGAATGGATGACGTTGTACACAATAAACGGGGAATGGATGACGTTTTACACAATAAACGAGGAATGGATGACGTTGTACACAATAAACGAGGAATGGATGACGTTGTACACAATAAATGGGGAAGGGATGACGTAGTGCACAATAAATGGGGACATGGATGACGTAGTACACAATAAACGGGGACATGGATGACGTAGTAGACAATAAACGGGGAATGGATGACGTAGTACACAATAAACGGGGAATGGATGACGTAGTAGACAATAAACGGGGAATGGATGACGTAGTAGACAATAAACGGGGAATGGATGACGTTTTACACAATAAACGAGGAATGGATGACGTTGTACACAATAAATGGGGAAGGGATGACGTAGTGCACAATAAATGGGGACATGGATGATGTAGTACACAATAAACGGGGAATGGATGACGTAGTAGACAATAAACGGGGAATGGATGACGTAGTACACAATAAACGGGGAATGGATGACGTTGTACACAATAAACGTGGAATGGATGACGTAGTACACAATAAACGGGGAATGGATGATGTTGTACACAATAAACGGGGAATGGATGACGTAGTACACAATAAACGGGGAATGGATGATGTTGTACACAATAAACGGGGAATGGATGACGTAGTACACAATAAATGGGGACCCGTTTTGGCTCGTTACTACTGGCTGAAATTATACAAAAGTTCTGGAGCATCACTTTAACAATGATAGTCATACACAAGAGATGACCACGATGATGACGCTAACACTGGTGCTGACCAAAAACCATGTGTGTGTGTGAATGTGTGTATCCGTGTGTGTGTGTGTGTGAATGTGTGTATCCGTGTGTGTGTGTATGTGTGAATGTGTGTATCCGTGTGTGTGTGTGTGTGTGTGAAAATGCAGGTATCCGTGTGTGTGTGTGTGTGTGAGAGAGTAACAGGATGTGTGCTTGCGTCTCTCTCTGTGTATAAACTCACCTCTGACAAACACATATAGAGTGGCAGCCGTGGTCCCGTCGATGACAGCCTTGACATCTCTGTAGTAACAGCGGTAGTACCCTGTATCATTCCCTTTAGCTCCAGTGAGGACCAGGGTCTTGCAATACGGCCTTCCAGGCTCCCCTGGACACTCCAGGATGCTGACTCCCCTTCTCTGGATAGGGACCGAAGCAGGCGTACCAGCCCCCTCCGCGGCCACGGGGTGGTCTCCCACAACTCCAGCCCCGGGGGTACAAACAGGGGTTCCAGACCCAGTCTCGGCCTCTCTCCCTGGGGCTCTGCTGGGCCTGGGTCCGGCCTGACGGTCAGTCAGCTCCTCTCCCACCAGGGTCGTCTCAGGCCACACCCAGGACAGAGTACGCTGACCCCTGGAGGTCAGAGATTAGTGGTTAAAGGTCAGAAGAAAGGTCAAGTGAGAGGTCACAGATGGGTCAATTAGGTTTTCAACCAATCAGGAAAGGTTAGGGCTGTACAAATGTCAGGTGTGTGACGTTAGCAACTGCGACAGATTGTGAAATAGCGTGTGTGTGTGTGTGTGTGTGTGGGGGGGGGGGAAGCAGAGCAGAGATGGCTATAGATATTATATATAGTGTATTATATTAATGAGTGCAGGTGTGCTTGGGAATCATAATACTGCTCTGTCTAGAGGGGTGTGTGTGTGTGTTTCCCCCTCTCTGTCTAGAGGGGTGTGTGTGTGTGTTTCCCCCTCTCTTATTCTTCACCCCATCCCCACACCTCCTTGGTGTAAAATTAATTCAAATATGGGGAAATATGACACCTCAGGGCTTCATGAACGAGATATCAGTCAGCCGGCAGAATCAAACTGATTTCCCCCGTGATGGTAGAGACAGTCAGCCAGCAGAATCAAACTGATTTCCCCCGTGATGGTAGAGACAGTCAGCCAGCAGAATCAAACTGATTTCCCCCATGATGGTAGAGACAGTCAGCCAGCAGAATCAAACTGATTTCCCCCGTGATGGTAGAGACAGTCAGCCAGCAGAATCAAACTGATTTCCCCCATGATGGTAGAGACAGTCAGCCAGCAGAATCAAACTGATTTCCCCCATGATGGTAGAGACAGTCAGCCAGCAGAATCCAACTGATGTCCCCCATGATGGTAGAGACAGTCAGCCAGCAGAATCAAACTGATTTCCCCCGTGATGGTAGAGACAGTCAGCCAGCAGAATCAAACTGATTTCCCCCGTGATGGTAGAGACAGTCAGCCAGCAGAATCAAACTGATTTCCCCCATGATGGTAGAGACAGTCAGCCAGCAGAATCCAACTGATGTCCCCCATGATGGTAGAGACATTCAGCCAGCAGAATCCAACTGATGTCCCCCATGATGGTAGAGACAGTCAGCCAGCAGAATCCAACTGATGTCCCCCATGATGGTAGAGACAGTCAGCCAGCAGAATCCAACTGATGTCCCCCATGATGGTAGAGACAGTCAGCCAGCAGAATCCAACTGATGTCCCCCATGATGGTAGAGACAGTCAGCCAGCAGAATCCAACTGATGTCCCCCATGATGGTAGAGACATTCAGCCAGCAGAATCCAACTGATGTCCCCCATGATGGTAGAGACAGTCAGCCAGCAGAATCCAACTGATGTCCCCCATGATGGTAGAGACAGTCAGCCAGCAGAATCCAACTGATGTCCCCCATGATGGTAGAGACAGTCAGCCAGCAGAATCCAACTGATGTCCCCCATGATGGTAGAGACAGTCAGCCAGCAGAATCCAACTGATGTCCCCCATGATGGTAGAGACAGTCAGCCAGCAGAATCCAACTGATGTCCCCCATGATGGTAGAGACAGTCAGCCAGCAGAATCCAACTGATGTCCCCCATGATGGTAGAGACAGTCAGCCAGCAGAATCCAACTGATGTCCCCCATGATGGTAGAGACAGTCAGCCAGCTCCTCTACCAAATGGTATATTTATAGGGAAAGGGGGATACCAAGTCACTACCCCAGGGGTTCCCAAACTGTTTTCCTTCAAGGCACCTAACCCTAACCTCTAACCCTAACCCCTAACACTAACCCCTAACCCTAACCCTAACCCTAACACTAACCCTAACCCTAACCCCTAACCCTAACCCCTAACCCCTAACCCCTAACCCCTAACCCTAACCCCTAACACTAACCCCTAAACCTAACCCCTAACACTAACCCTAACCCCTAACACTAACCCCTAACCCTAACCCCTAACCTGAGAGACATTTTGACATGGACCTGAGAGAACATTTGACATGGAGCTGAGAGACATTTTGACATGGACCTGAGAGAACATTTGACATGGACCTGAGAGACATTTTGACATGGAACTGAGAGACATTTTGACATGGACCTGAGAGACATTTTGACATGGGCCTGAGAGAACATTTGACATGGAGCTGAGAGACATTTTGACATGGACCTGACAGAACATTTGACATGGACCTGAGAGACATTTTGACATGGACCTGAGAGACATTTTGACATGGACCTGAGAGACATTTGACATGGACCTGAGAGACATTTGACATGGACCTGAGAGACATTTTGACATGGACCTGACAGAACTTTTTGACATGAACCTGACAGAACATTTGACATTGACCTGAGAGAACATTTGACATGGCTAATGCTGTGTTCTTATGCTCAAACATTACAAAACCAATGGGGGCCTGATTGTCTAGCTTTTATTTAGTTGATTGTTGGCTATCATAAATATATATACAGTTGAAGTCGGAAGTTTACATGCACCTTAGCCAAATACATTTAAACTCAGTTTTTCACAATCACTGACATTTAATCCTAGTAAAAATATCCTGTCTTAGGTCAGTTAGGATCACAACTTTATTTTAAGAATGTGAAATGTCAGAATAATAGTAGAGAGAATGATTTATTTCAGCTTTTATTGCTTTCATCACATTCCCAGTGGGTCAGAAGTTTACATACACTCAATTAGTATTTGGTAGAATTGCCTCTAAATCCTTCCACAAGTTTCCCACAATAAGTTGGGTGAATTTTGGCCCATTCCTCCTGACAGAACTGAGTCAGGTTTGTAGGCCTCCTTGCTCACACACGCTTTTTCAGTTCTGCTCACAAATTGTCTATAGGATTGAGGTCAGGGCATTGCGGTGGCCACTCCAATATCTTGACTTTGTTGTCCTTAAGCCATTTTGCCATAACCTTGGAAGTATGCTTGGGTCATTGTCCATTTGGAAGACCCATTTGGGACAAAACGTTAACTTCCTGACTGATGTCTTGAGATGTTGCTTCAAAATATCCACATAATTTTCCTTCCCCATCTATTTTGTGAAGTGCACCAGTAGCTCCTGCAGCACAGCACCCCCACAACATGATGCTGCCACCCCGTGCTTCTCGGTTGGGATGGTGTTCTTCGGCTTACAAATCTCCCCCTTTTTCCTCCAAAAATAACGATGGTCATTATGGCCAACCAAACAGTTCTGTTTTTGTTTAATCAAACCAGAGGACATTTCTCCATTGAGTGTTTCCTCCAGCATTTTCACAAGGTTATTCGCTGTTGTTCTGGGATTGATTTGCACTTTCGCACCAAAGTACGTTCATCTCTAGGAGACAGAACACATCTCCTTCCTGAGCGGTATGACGGCTGCGTGGTCCCATGGTGTTTATACTTGCGTACTATTGTTTGTGCAGATGAACGTGGTACCTTCAGGCATTTGGAAATTGCTCCCAAGGATGAACCAGACTTGTGGAGGTCTACAATTATTTTTCTGAGGTCTTGGTTGATTTCTTTTGATTTTCCTATGATGTCAAGCAAAGAGGCACTGAGTTTGAAGGTAGGCCTTGAAATACATCCACTGGTACACCTCCAATTGACTCAAATAATGTCAATTAGCCTATCAGAAGCTTCTAAAGCCATGACATCATTCTCTGGAATTGTCCAAGCTGTTTAAAGGCACAGTCAACTTAGTGTATGTAAACTTCTGACCCATTGGAATTGTGATACAGTGAATTATAAGTGAAATAATCTGTCTGTAAACAATTGTTGGAAAAATGACTTGTGTCATGCAAAAAGTAGATGTCCTAACCAACTTGCCAAAACTATAGTTTGTTAAGAAATTTGTGGAGTGGTTTAAAAACGAGTTTTAATGACTACAACCTAAGTGTATGTAAACGTCAGACTTCACCTGTATATACAGTTCCATTATCTTTTCTACTTGTTTTAAATTGAACACTGTAAAAATGTATAGTATGCGATTTAAAAATAGAGTATGCTATTTTCAATGGTGTTAAGAGAGCGTTTCCCAAACTCAGTCCTCGGGACACCAAGGGGTGCCCGTTTTGGATTTTGCCCGAACACTACAAAGCTTTTTCAAATGATCAAAGCTTGCATGAAATGGTCAGTGAGACCTAGGCACAGTTCTCTACCTACATGTAATGGACAGAGAGACAGTACTCTACCTGCATGTAATGGACAGAGAGACAGTACTCTACCTACATGTAATGGACAGAGAGACAGAGAGACAGTACTCTACCTACATGTAATGGACAGAGAGACAGTACTCTACCTACATGTAATGGACAGAGAGACAGAGAGACAGTACTCTACCTACATGTAATGGACAGAGAGACAGAGAGACAGTTCTCTACCTACATGTAATGGACAGAGAGACAGTACTCTACCTACATGTAATGGACAGAGAGACAGAGAGACAGTACTCTACCTACATGTAATGGACAGAGAGACAGAGAGACAGTACTCTACCTACATGTAATGGACAGAGAGACAGAGAGACAGTACTCTACCTGCATGTAATGGTCAGAGAGACAGTACTCTACCTACATGTAATGGACAGAGAGACAGTACTCTACCTACATGTAATGGACAGAGAGACAGTACTCTACCTACATGTAATGGACAGAGAGACAGAGAGACAGTACTCTACCTACATGTAATGGACAGAGAGACAGAGAGACAGTACTCTACCTACATGTAATGGACAGAGAGACAGAGAGACAGTACTCTACCTACATGTAATGGACAGAGAGACAGTACTCTACCTACATGTAATGGACAGAGAGACAGTACTCTACCTACATGTAATGGACAGAGAGACAGAGAGACAGTACTCTACCTACATGTAATGGACAGAGAGACAGAGAGACAGTACTCTACCTACATGTAATGGACAGAGAGACAGTACTCTACCTACATGTAATGGACAGAGAGACAGAACTCTACCTACATGTAATGGACACAGAGACAGTACTCTACCTACATGTAATGGACAGAGAGACAGTACTCTACCTACATGTAATGGACAGAGAGACAGTACTCTACCTACATGTAATGGACAGAGAGACAGAGAGACAGTACTCTACCTACATGTAATGGACAGAGAGACAGTACTCTACCTACATGTAATGGACAGAGAGACAGAGACAGTACTCTACCTACATGTAATGGACAGAGAGACAGAGAGACAGTACTCTACCTACATGTAATGGACAGAGAGACAGTACTCTACCTACATGTAATGGACAGAGAGACAGAGAGACAGTACTCTACCTACATGTAATGGACAGAGAGACAGAGAGACAGTACTCTACCTACATGTAATGGACAGAGAGACAGTACTCTACCTACATGTAATGGACAGAGAGACAGTACTCTACCTACATGTAATGGACAGAGAGACAGTACTCTACCTACATGTAATGGACAGAGAGACAGAGAGACAGTACTCTACCTACATGTAATGGACAGAGAGACAGAGAGACAGAGAGACAGTACTCTACCTACATGTAATGGACAGAGAGACAGAGAGACAGTACTCTACCTACATGTAATGGACAGAGAGACAGTACTCTACCTACATGTAATGGACAGAGAGACAGTACTCTACCTACATGTAATGGACAGAGAGACAGAGAGACAGTACCCTACCTACATGTAATGGACAGAGAGACAGAGAGACAGTTCTCTACCTACATGTAATGGACAGAGAGACAGTACTCTACCTACATGTAATGGACAGAGAGACAGTACTCTACCTACATGTAATGGACAGAGAGACAGAGAGACAGTACTCTACCTGCATGTAATGGACAGAGAGACAGAGAGACAGTACTCTACCTGCATGTAATGGACAGAGAGACAGTACTCTACCTACATGTAATGGACAGAGAGACAGTACTCTACCTACATGTAATGGACAGAGAGACAGAGAGACAGTACTCTACCTACATGTAATGGACAGAGAGACAGTACTCTACCTACATGTAATGGACAGAGAGACAGTACTCTACCTACATGTAATGGACAGAGAGACAGTACTCTACCTACATGTAATGGACAGAGAGACAGTACTCTACCTACATGTAATGGACAGAGAGACAGTACTCTACCTACATGTAATGGTCAGAGAGACAGTACTCTACCTACATGTAATGGACAGAGAGACAGTACTCTACCTACATGTAATGGACAGAGAGACAGAGAGACAGTACTCTACCTACATGTAATGGACAGAGAGACAGAGAGACAGTACTCTACCTACATGTAATGGACAGAGAGACAGAGAGACAGTACTCGACCTACATGTAATGGACAGAGAGACAGAGAGACAGTACTCTACCTACATGTAATGGACAGAGAGACAGTACTCTACCTACATGTAATGGACAGAGAGACAGAGAGACAGTACTCTACCTACATGTAATGGACAGAGAGACAGTACTCTACCTACATGTAATGGACAGAGAGACAGTACTCTACCTACATGTAATGGACAGAGAGACAGAGAGACAGTACTCTACCTACATGTAATGGACAGAGAGACAGAGAGACAGTACTCTACCTACATGTAATGGACAGAGAGACAGAGAGACAGTACTCTACCTACATGTAATGGACAGAGAGACAGTACTCTACCTACATGTAATGGACAGAGAGACAGTACTCTACCTACATGTAATGGACAGAGAGACAGAGAGACAGTACTCTACCTACATGTAATGGACAGAGAGACAGAGAGACAGTACTCTACCTACATGTAATGGACAGAGAGGACAGTACTCTACCTACATGTAATGGACAGAGAGACAGTACTCTACCTACATGTAATGGACACAGAGACAGTACTCTACCTACATGTAATGGACAGAGAGACAGTACTCTACCTACATGTAATGGACAGAGAGACAGTACTCTACCTACATGTAATGGACAGAGAGACAGAGAGACAGTACTCTACCTACATGTAATGGACAGAGAGACAGTTACTCTACCTACATGTAATGGACAGAGAGACAGAGACAGTACTCTACCTACATGTAATGGACAGAGAGACAGAGAGACAGTACTCTACCTACATGTAATGGACAGAGAGACAGTACTCTACCTACATGTAATGGACAGAGAGACAGAGAGACAGTACTCTACCTACATGTAATGGACAGAGAGACAGAGAGACAGTACTCTACCTACATGTAATGGACAGAGAGACAGTACTCTACCTACATGTAATGGACAGAGAGACAGTACTCTACCTACATGTAATGGACAGAGAGACAGTACTCTACCTACATGTAATGGACAGAGAGACAGAGAGACAGTACTCTACCTACATGTAATGGACAGAGAGACAGAGAGACAGTACTCTACCTACATGTAATGGACAGAGAGACAGAGAGACAGTACTCTACCTACATGTAATGGACAGAGAGACAGTACTCTACCTACATGTAATGGACAGAGAGACAGTACTCTACCTACATGTAATGGACAGAGAGACAGAGAGACAGTACCCTACCTACATGTAATGGACAGAGAGACAGAGAGACAGTTCTCTACCTACATGTAATGGACAGAGAGACAGTACTCTACCTACATGTAATGGACAGAGAGACAGTACTCTACCTACATGTAATGGACAGAGAGACAGAGAGACAGTACTCTACCTGCATGTAATGGACAGAGAGACAGAGAGACAGTACTCTACCTGCATGTAATGGACAGAGAGACAGTACTCTACCTACATGTAATGGACAGAGAGACAGTACTCTACCTACATGTAATGGACAGAGAGACAGAGAGACAGTACTCTACCTACATGTAATGGACAGAGAGACAGTACTCTACCTACATGTAATGGACAGAGAGACAGTACTCTACCTACATGTAATGGACAGAGAGACAGTACTCTACCTACATGTAATGGACAGAGAGACAGTACTCTACCTACATGTAATGGACAGAGAGACAGTACTCTACCTACATGTAATGGTCAGAGAGACAGTACTCTACCTACATGTAATGGACAGAGAGACAGTACTCTACCTACATGTAATGGACAGAGAGACAGAGAGACAGTACTCTACCTACATGTAATGGACAGAGAGACAGAGAGACAGTACTCTACCTACATGTAATGGACAGAGAGACAGAGAGACAGTACTCTACCTACATGTAATGGACAGAGAGACAGAGAGACAGTACTCTACCTACATGTAATGGACAGAGAGACAGTACTCTACCTACATGTAATGGACAGAGAGACAGAGAGACAGTACTCTACCTACATGTAATGGACAGAGAGACAGTACTCTACCTACATGTAATGGACAGAGAGACAGTACTCTACCTACATGTAATGGACAGAGAGACAGAGAGAGAGTACTCTACCTACATGTAATGGACAGAGAGACAGTACTCTACCTGCATGTAATGGACAGAGAGACAGAGAGACAGTACTCTACCTACATGTAATGGTCAGAGAGACAGTACTCTACCTACATGTAATGGACAGAGAGACAGTACTCTACCTACATGTAATGGACAGAGAGACAGAGAGACAGTACTCTACCTACATGTAATGGACAGAGAGACAGAGAGACAGTACTCTACCTGCATGTAATGGTCAGAGAGACAGTACTCTACCTACATGTAATGGACAGAGAGACAGTACTCTACCTACATGTAATGGACAGAGAGACAGTACTCTACCTACATGTAATGGACAGAGAGACAGTACTCTACCTACATGTAATGGACAGAGAGACAGTACTCTAACCTACATGTAATGGACAGAGAGACAGAGAGACAGTACTCTACCTACATGTAATGGACAGAGAGACAGAGAGACAGTACTCTACCTGCATGTAATGGTCAGAGAGACAGTACTCTACCTACATGTAATGGACAGAGAGACAGTACTCTACCTACATGTAATGGACAGAGAGACAGTACTCTACCTACATGTAATGGACAGAGAGACAGTACTCTACCTACATGTAATGGTCAGAGAGACAGTACTCTACCTACATGTAATGGACAGAGAGACAGAGAGACAGTACTCTACCTACATGTAATGGACAGAGAGACAGAGAGACAGTACTCTACCTACATGTAATGGTCAGAGAGACAGTACTCTAACTACATGTAATGGACAGAGAGACAGAGAGACAGTACTCTACCTACATGTAATGGACAGAGAGACAGTACTCTACCTACATGTAATGGACAGAGAGACAGTACTCTACCTACATGTAATGGTCAGAGAGACAGTACTCTACCTACATGTAATGGACAGAGAGACAGTACTCTACCTACATGTAATGGACAGAGAGACAGAGAGACAGTACTCTACCTACATGTAATGGACAGAGAGACAGAGAGACAGTACTCTACCTGCATGTAATGGTCAGAGAGACAGTACTCTACCTACATGTAATGGACAGAGAGACAGTACTCTACCTACATGTAATGGACAGAGAGACAGTACTCTACCTACATGTAATGGACAGAGAGACAGTACTCTACCTACATGTAATGGACAGAGAGACAGTACTCTACCTACATGTAATGGACAGAGAGACAGTACTCTACCTACATGTAATGGTCAGAGAGACAGTACTCTACCTACATGTAATGGACAGAGAGACAGTACTCTACCTACATGTAATGGACAGAGAGACAGAGAGACAGTACTCTACCTACATGTAATGGACAGAGAGACAGAGAGACAGTACTCTACCTACATGTAATGGACAGAGAGACAGAGAGACAGTACTCGACCTACATGTAATGGACAGAGAGACAGAGAGACAGTACTCTACCTACATGTAATGGACAGAGAGACAGTACTCTACCTACATGTAATGGACAGAGAGACAGAGAGACAGTACTCTACCTACATGTAATGGACAGAGAGACAGTACTCTACCTACATGTAATGGACAGAGAGACAGTACTCTACCTACATGTAATGGACAGAGAGACAGAGAGACAGTACTCTACCTACATGTAATGGACAGAGAGACAGAGAGACAGTACTCTACCTACATGTAATGGACAGAGAGACAGAGAGACAGTACTCTACCTACATGTAATGGACAGAGAGACAGTACTCTACCTACATGTAATGGACAGAGAGACAGTACTCTACCTACATGTAATGGACAGAGAGACAGAGAGACAGTACTCTACCTACATGTAATGGACAGAGAGACAGAGAGACAGTACTCTACCTACATGTAATGGACAGAGAGACAGTACTCTACCTACATGTAATGGACAGAGAGACAGTACTCTACCTACATGTAATGGACACAGAGACAGTACTCTACCTACATGTAATGGACAGAGAGACAGTACTCTACCTACATGTAATGGACAGAGAGACAGTACTCTACCTACATGTAATGGACAGAGAGACAGAGAGACAGTACTCTACCTACATGTAATGGACAGAGAGACAGTACTCTACCTACATGTAATGGACAGAGAGACAGAGACAGTACTCTACCTACATGTAATGGACAGAGAGACAGAGAGACAGTACTCTACCTACATGTAATGGACAGAGAGACAGTACTTCTACCTACATGTAATGGACAGAGAGACAGAGAGACAGTACTCTACCTACATGTAATGGACAGAGAGACAGAGAGACAGTACTCTACCTACATGTAATGGACAGAGAGACAGTACTCTACCTACATGTAATGGACAGAGAGACAGTACTCTACCTACATGTAATGGACAGAGAGACAGTACTCTACCTACATGTAATGGACAGAGAGACAGAGAGACAGTACTCTACCTACATGTAATGGACAGAGAGACAGAGAGACAGTACTCTACCTACATGTAATGGACAGAGAGACAGAGAGACAGTACTCTACCTACATGTAATGGACAGAGAGACAGTACTCTACCTACATGTAATGGACAGAGAGACAGTACTCTACCTACATGTAATGGACAGAGAGACAGAGAGACAGTACCCTACCTACATGTAATGGACAGAGAGACAGAGAGACAGTTCTCTACCTACATGTAATGGACAGAGAGACAGTACTCTACCTACATGTAATGGACAGAGAGACAGTACTCTACCTACATGTAATGGACAGAGAGACAGAGAGACAGTACTCTACCTGCATGTAATGGACAGAGAGACAGAGAGACAGTACTCTACCTGCATGTAATGGACAGAGAGACAGTACTCTACCTACATGTAATGGACAGAGAGACAGTACTCTACCTACATGTAATGGACAGAGAGACAGAGAGACAGTACTCTACCTACATGTAATGGACAGAGAGACAGTACTCTACCTACATGTAATGGACAGAGAGACAGTACTCTACCTACATGTAATGGACAGAGAGACAGTACTCTACCTACATGTAATGGACAGAGAGACAGTACTCTACCTACATGTAATGGACAGAGAGACAGTACTCTACCTACATGTAATGGTCAGAGAGACAGTACTCTACCTACATGTAATGGACAGAGAGACAGTACTCTACCTACATGTAATGGACAGAGAGACAGAGAGACAGTACTCTACCTACATGTAATGGACAGAGAGACAGAGAGACAGTACTCTACCTACATGTAATGGACAGAGAGACAGAGAGACAGTACTCTACCTACATGTAATGGACAGAGAGACAGAGAGACAGTACTCTACCTACATGTAATGGACAGAGAGACAGTACTCTACCTACATGTAATGGACAGAGAGACAGAGAGACAGTACTCTACCTACATGTAATGGACAGAGAGACAGTACTCTACCTACATGTAATGGACAGAGAGACAGTACTCTACCTACATGTAATGGACAGAGAGACAGAGAGAGAGTACTCTACCTACATGTAATGGACAGAGAGACAGTACTCTACCTGCATGTAATGGACAGAGAGACAGAGAGACAGTACTCTACCTACATGTAATGGTCAGAGAGACAGTACTCTACCTACATGTAATGGACAGAGAGACAGTACTCTACCTACATGTAATGGACAGAGAGACAGAGAGACAGTACTCTACCTACATGTAATGGACAGAGAGACAGAGAGACAGTACTCTACCTGCATGTAATGGTCAGAGAGACAGTACTCTACCTACATGTAATGGACAGAGAGACAGTACTCTACCTACATGTAATGGACAGAGAGACAGTACTCTACCTACATGTAATGGACAGAGAGACAGTACTCTACCTACATGTAATGGACAGAGAGACAGTACTCTACCTACATGTAATGGACAGAGAGACAGAGAGACAGTACTCTACCTACATGTAATGGACAGAGAGACAGAGAGACAGTACTCTACCTGCATGTAATGGTCAGAGAGACAGTACTCTACCTACATGTAATGGACAGAGAGACAGTACTCTACCTACATGTAATGGACAGAGAGACAGTACTCTACCTACATGTAATGGACAGAGAGACAGTACTCTACCTACATGTAATGGTCAGAGAGACAGTACTCTACCTACATGTAATGGACAGAGAGACAGAGAGACAGTACTCTACCTACATGTAATGGACAGAGAGACAGAGAGACAGTACTCTACCTACATGTAATGGTCAGAGAGACAGTACTCTAACTACATGTAATGGACAGAGAGACAGAGAGACAGTACTCTACCTACATGTAATGGACAGAGAGACAGTACTCTACCTACATGTAATGGACAGAGAGACAGTACTCTACCTACATGTAATGGTCAGAGAGACAGTACTCTACCTACATGTAATGGACAGAGAGACAGTACTCTACCTACATGTAATGGACAGAGAGACAGAGAGACAGTACTCTACCTACATGTAATGGACAGAGAGACAGAGAGACAGTACTCTACCTGCATGTAATGGTCAGAGAGACAGTACTCTACCTACATGTAATGGACAGAGAGACAGTACTCTACCTACATGTAATGGACAGAGAGACAGTACTCTACCTACATGTAATGGACAGAGAGACAGTACTCTACCTACATGTAATGGACAGAGAGACAGTACTCTACCTACATGTAATGGACAGAGAGACAGAGAGACAGTACTCTACCTACATGTAATGGACAGAGAGACAGAGAGACAGTACTCTACCTGCATGTAATGGTCAGAGAGACAGTACTCTACCTACATGTAATGGACAGAGAGACAGTACTCTACCTACATGTAATGGACAGAGAGGACAGTACTCTACCTACATGTAATGGACAGAGAGACAGTACTCTACCTACATGTAATGGTCAGAGAGACAGTACTCTACCTACATGTAATGGACAGAGAGACAGAGAGACAGTACTCTACCTACATGTAATGGACAGAGAGACAGAGAGACAGTACTCTACCTACATGTAATGGTCAGAGAGACAGTACTCTAACTACATGTAATGGACAGAGAGACAGAGAGACAGTACTCTACCTACATGTAATGGACAGAGAGACAGTACTCTACCTACATGTAATGGACAGAGAGACAGTACTCTACCTACATGTAATGGACAGAGAGACAGAGAGAGTACTCTACCTACATGTAATGGACAGAGAGACAGAGAGACAGTACTCTACCTACATGTAATGGTCAGAGAGACAGTACTCTACCTACATGTAATGGACAGAGAGACAGTACTCTACCTACATGTAATGGACAGAGAGACAGTACTCTACCTACATGTAATGGACAGAGAGACAGAGAGACAGTACTCTACCTACATGTAATGGACAGAGAGACAGTACTCTACCTACATGTAATGGACAGAGAGACAGTACTCTACCTGCATGTAATGGACAGAGAGACAGAGAGACAGTACTCTACCTGCATGTAATGGACAGAGAGACAGAGAGACAGTACTCTACCTACATGTAATGGACAGAGAGACAGTACTCTACCTGCATGTAATGGACAGAGAGACAGTACTCTACCTGCATGTAATGGACAGAGAGACAGAGAGACAGTACTCTACCTACATGTAATGGACAGAGAGACAGTACTCTACCTGCATGTAATGGACAGAGAGACAGTACTCTACCTACATGTAATGGACAGAGAGACAGAGAGACAGAGAGACAGTACTCTACCTGCATGTAATGGACAGAGAGACAGTACTCTACCTGCATGTAATGGACAGAGAGACAGTACTCTACCTGCATGTAATGGACAGAGAGACAGTACTCTACCTACATGTAATGGACAGAGAGACAGAGAGACAGAGAGACAGTACTCTAACTACATGTAATGGACAGAGAGACAGTACTCTACCTGCATGTAATGGACAGAGAGACAGAGAGACAGTACTCTACCTACATGTAATGGACAGAGAGACAGAGAGACAGTACTCTACCTACATGTCATGGACAGAGAGACAGTACTCTACCTACATGTAATGGACAGAGAGACAGAGAGACAGTACTCTAACTGCATGTAATGGACAGAGAGACAGTACTCTACCTGCATGTAATGGACAGAGAGACAGAGAGACAGTACTCTACCTACATGTAATGGACAGAGAGACAGAGACAGTACTCTACCTGCATGTAATGGTCAGTGTTTCATCTGCGTGGATCACAAGGTCTTCTTTGGGGCTGTCAAGGGTGGGCGGAGTCATAGAATAGCCAATCACCAACCCTGAGGGAACAAAACAAAGTCATATGATTGGACGCTGACACACAAAACACTGATTTGATGAGAAACAGATTCCCACAGAGGTAAATTAGTGTGTATTGGTTTAAAAAGACTGTCAAACCCCCTTAATGTCACGCTGATCAGGATCAACCCAACAGGATGCACCAACCAAATCATAGTACCATCTCTATCTATTCTCTGATCAGGATCAACCCAACAGGATGCACCAACCAAATCATGTCATTATATTACACGTAGCTCAGGGAAATATAGAGATATAGAGATACACACACAGGGCATTACGAAGGTATTCAGACCCCTTCCCTCATTTTACATTACAGACTTATTCTAAAATGATGAGGAATTGTTTTTTATTTAATCCAATCTACACACATGACCCCATAATAACATCCCAATACCCCATAATGGCATTACAATACCCCCATAATGCCATCACAATACCCCCATAATGACATCACAATACCCCCATAATGACATCACAATACCCCCATAATGACATCACAATACCCCCATAATAACATCCCAATACCCCATAATGGCATTACAATACCCCCATAATGCCATCACAATACCCCCATAATGACATCACAATACCCCCATAATGACATCACAATACCCCCATAATGACATCCCAATACCCCATAATGGCATTACAATACCCCCATAATGACATCACACTACCCCCATAATGACATCACAATACCCCATAATAACATCCCAATACCCCATAATGGCATTACAATACCCCCATAATGACATCACAATACCCCCATAATGGCATTACAATACCCCCATAATGACATCACAATACCCCCATAATGACATCACAATACCCCATAATGGCATTACAATACCCCCATAATGACATCACAATACCCCCATAATGACATCACAATACACCATAATGACATCACAATACCCCATAGTGACATCGAAATACCCTATAATGACATCACAATACCCGATAATGACATCACCATACCCTATAATGACATCACAATACCCCACAATGACATCACAATACCCCATAATGACATCACAATACCCCATAATGACATCACCATACCCTATAATGACATCACAATACCCCACAATGACATCACAATACCCCATAATGACAAAGCAAAAACTGTTTTTTTAGACATTTTTGCAAATTTCTAACAAATAAAAACCAGAAATACCTTATTTACATACATAAGTACTCAGACCCTTTGATATGAGACTCAATTCAGCTCATCCTTGACATGTTTCTACACCTTAAATAGAGTCCACCAACTTGGAGTCCACCTGTGGTAAATTCAATTGATTGGACATTATTTGGAAAGGCACACGCCTGTCTATAGGTCCAACAGTTGACAGTGCATGTCAGAGCAAAAACCAAGACATGAGGTCAAAGAAATTGTCGATGCACAGATCTGGGGAAGGGTACCGAAAAAAATGTCTGCAGCATTGAAGGTCCCCAAGAACATTATTCTTAAATGGAAGACGTTTGGAACCACTAAGACTCTTCCTTGAGCTGGTCGCCCGGCCAAACTGAGTAATCAGGGGAGAAGGGCCTTGGTCAGGGAGGTTACAAAGAACCCCGATGTTCACTCTGACAGAGCTCCAGAGTTCCTCTGTGGAGATAGGAGAACCTTCTAGAAGGACAACCATCTCTGCAGCACTCTACCAATCAGGCCTTTACGGTAGAGTGGCCAGACAGAAGGCACTCCTCAGTAAGTCACATGACAGCCCACTTGGAGTTTGCCAAAAGGCACTTAAAAGACTCTCTTGACCATGAGAAACAAGATTCTCTGGTCTGATGAAACTAAAAAAGAACTCTTTGGCCTGAATGCCAAGCGTCATGTCTGGAGGAAACCTGGCACCATCCCTACGGTGAAGCATGGTGGTGGCAGCATCATGCTGTGAGGATGTTTTTCAGCAGCAGGGACTGGGAGACTAGTCAGGATCGAGGGAAAGATAAACTGAGCAAAGTGATCCTTGATGAAAACCTGCTCCAGTGCGCTCAGGACCTCAGACTGGGGTGAAGGTTCACCTTCCAACAGGACAACGACACAGCCAAGACAACGCAGGAGTGGCTTCGGGACTAGTCTCTGAATGTCTTTGACTGTCGAGACAGTAGTTATAAAGGATGGTGTGTATAGACAGTAGTTAAATAGGATGGTGTGTATAGACAGTATAGACAGTAGTAATATAAGATGGTGTGTATAGACAGTAGTTATATAGGATGGTGTGTATAGACAGTAGTTATATAGGATGGTGTGTATAGACAGTAGTTATATAGGATGGTGTGTATAGACAGTATAGACAGTAGTTATATAGGACGGTGTATATAGACAGTAGTTATAAAGGATGGTGTGTATAGACAGTAGTTATATAGGATGGTGTGTATAGACAGTAGTTATAAATGATGGTGTGTATAGACAGTAGTTATATAGGATGGTGTGTATAGACAGTAGTTATATAGGATGGTGTGTATAGACAGTAGTTATACAGGATGGTGTGTATCGACAGTAGTTATATAGGATGGTGTGTATAGACAGTATAGACAGTAGTTATATAGGACGGTGTGTATAGACAGTAGTTATATAGGATGGTGTGTATAGACAGTAGTTATATAGGATGGTGTGTATAGACAGTAGTTATATAGGATGGTGTGTATAGACAGTAGTTATATAGGATGGTGTGTATAGACAGTAGTTATATAGGATGGTGTGTATAGACAGTATAGACAGTAGTTATATAGGATGGTGTGTATAGACAGTATAGACAGTAGTTATATAGGATGGTGTGTATAGACAGTAGTTATATAGGATGGTGTGTATAGACAGTAGTTATATAGGATGGTCTGTATAGACAGTAGTTATATAGGATGGTGTGTATAGACAGTAGTTATATAGGATGGTGTGTATAGACAGTAGTTATATAGGATGGTGTTTATAGACAGTAGTTATATAGGATGGTGTGTATAGACAGTAGTTATATAGGATGGTGTGTATAGACAGTATAGACATTAGTTATGTAGGATGGTGTGTATAGACAGTAGTTATATAGGATGGTGTGTATAGACAGTATAGACAGTAGTTATAAAGGATGGTGTGTATAGACAGTAGTTATATAGGATGGTGTGTATAGACAGTAGTTATATAGGATGGTGTGTATAGACAGTAGTTATATAGGATGGTGTGTATAGACAGTATAGACAGTAGTTATATAGGATGGTCTGTATAGACAGTAGTTATATAGGATGGTGTGTATAGACAGTAGTTATATAGGATGGTGTGTATAGACAGTATAGACAGTAGTTATATAGGATGGTGTGTATAGACAGTATAGACAGTAGTTATATAGGATGGTGTGTATAGACAGTAGTTATATAGGATGGTGTGTATAGACAGTAGTTATAAAGGATGGTGTGTATAGACAGTAGTTATATAGGATGGTGTGTATAGACAGTAGTTATAAAGGATGGTGTGTATAGACAGACAGAAGGAGAGCTGACCACGCTAGGGCTTTCCTCAATGTTAACAATATCCACTGTTCTAGTTCTGTTTATGCAAATAAACAAATCAGCTTATTATTTAACCTCTGAGGTTTCCTACAAATATCCCAGTGGTTTGTAGCTCCTTCTTGGTGTTTCTGAAATTACCTCAGCCTTCTCTCCCCTCATTCTACATATCATTCCTCCAGGCTATCCCAGTGGTTTGTAGCTCCCTCTTGGTGTTTCTGACATTACCTCAGCCTTCTCTCCCCTCATTCTACATATCATTCCTCCAGGCTATCCCAGTGGTTTGTAGCTCCCTCTTGGTGTTTCTGACATTACCTCAGCCTTCTCTCCCCTCATTCTACATATCATTCCTCCAGGCTATCCCAGTTGTTTGTAGCTCCCTCTTGGTGTTTCTGACATTACCTCAGCCTTCTCTCCCATCATTCTACATATCATTCCTCCAGGCTATCCCAGTGGTTTGTAGCTCCCTCACAGTTTTGCCTGAGACCAAAGTGAGAAACGTTGATGATAAGAGCTGTGTTTCCCAGAAGCCTCCGCACAGCAGGACAGCTCTGATTGACTCTTATGGCTGCAGGCTAGAAGGTGGGCCCAGCAGGACAGCTGTGATTGATACTTATGGACCGCAGGCTAAAAGGTGAGCCCAGCAGCATAGCTCTCTTATGATGGACATTTCTCACATTGGTCTCTCAGGCAAAATGTTGCAGTACTATTCAATATACAGTGTGAGGTTGTTACTAACCACTGAGGGGGTGGGGGGGGGGGGGTAATTTCAGACACACTGTTTGAGGGTAATTTCCCATGGAAAATGCTATTAGGCCTCCACCACTTTTCAGAAAATGACAAAAAGCCCTAGCTACTTATTTTAGTCATTGTCCTCCTTCACAGTAGAGGTATTTAGAAACGGGGAGAGACTCATAAAGACTCTGACACGTTCTAGAGGGGCTGTGACATAAGAGACAGACCAAACCACATTCATTCTTTCGTGCGCTGAGAGAAGAGCACTAGGATGATTTCACAAACATCACTTAATGGACTTCATGATAATTCAGTTGTTTTCTGGACGGACAGGACATTGTACAGACACGACCACATTCCTCACATCCTGCTGCCCACAGAGCAACAATAGAGACATAGAGACATGTGATGTAAATATTTTATGCTCAGCTACAGAGTTAGAGTTGATTAGGGTTATTTAGAGTTTATCTCAGTGGCAGCTCTGCCTGTACTCCTATTAGCATGGAGTAGGACATAAGTAGGGAAAGGGGGAAACCAAGTCAGTTGTACAAATGAATACATTCAACTGAAATGACGCTGACAGACATGGCAGCTCTGTTTCTAGCTCCTAAGCAACATTGTTTTTTGTTTTTTTTACATTATTAGACAAGAACGGGTTTTTTTTGTGTGTTATTACATACAGCCGGAAATAACTAATGTTCAGTCTCTGGACAATAAAGTAGATGAGCTCAGGGCGAGGATCTCTCTCCAGGGAGACATCAGGGACTGCAACATTCTCTGTTTCACAAAATCAAGGCTCGCTTCAGATATATTGTCATCGTCCAGACAGCCAGCAGGGTTCTCAGTACATCATGCAGACGGGAATAAAGATCTCTCCGGGAAGTAGACAGGTGGAGGTGTATGTTTCATGATTAACTACTCATGGTGTGATTGTGATAACATACAGGAAGTCAAAGTCCTTTTGTTCACTAGAATACCTCACAATCAAATGCCGACCGTATTACCTCCCAAGAGAATTCTCTTCGGTTATAGTCACAGCCGTGTATATTGAGAATTTCAATAAGCATTTCTCTACGGCTGGCCATGCTTTCCACCTGGCTAACCCTACCCCGTTCAACTGCCAGGCACCCTCCACATCAACCCGCCCAAAGAGCCGCAAAGTCTGGACCACTACAAATCAACCGGGATAGACAATCTGGACCCTCTCTTTCTAAAATGATCTGCCACATTTTTTGCAACTCCTATTACCAGCCTGTTCAACCTCTCTTCCGTATCGTCTGAGATTCCCAAAGATTGGAAAGCTGCCGCGGTCATCCCCATCTTCAAAGGGGGTGACACTCTAGACCCAAACTGCTACAGACCTATATCTATCCTGCCTTCTCTTTCTAAGGTCTTCGAAAGCCAAGTTAACAAACAGATAACCGACCATTTCGAATCCCACTGTACCTTCTCCTCTATGCAATCCGGTTTCAGAGCTGATCATGGGTGCACCTCAGCCACGCTCAAGGACCTAAATGATATCGTAACCGCCATTGATAAGAGACATTACTGTGCAGCTGTATTCATCGACCTGGCCAAGGCTTTCGACTCTGTCAATCACAACATTCTTATTGGCAGACTCGACAGCCTTGGTTTCTGAAATGATTGCCTCGCCTGGTTTACCAACTACTTATCTGATAGAGCTTAGTGTGTCAAATCGGAGGGCCTGTTGTCCGGACCTCTGGCAGTCTCTATGGGGGTGCCTCAGGGTTAAATTCTCGGGCCGACTATCTTCTCTGTATACATCAATGATGTCACTCTTGCTGCTGGTGATTCTCTGATCCACCTCTACGCAGATGACACCACTCTGTATATATCTGGCCCTTCTTTGGACACTGTGTTAACTAACCTCCAGACGAGCTTCAATGCCATACAACTCTCCTTCCGTGGCCTCCAACTGCTCTTAAACGCTAGTAAAACTAAATGCATGCTATTCAATCGATCACTGCCCGCACCTGCCCGCCCGTCTAGCAATCACTACACTGGACGGCTCTTTAATTTTGGATTGGAGATGTTTAATGTGAGTCTGGAAGGAGAGTTTACAGTCTAACCAGACACCCAGGTATTTGTAGTTGTCCACGTATTCTAAGTCAGAGCCGTCCAGAGTAGTGATGCTGGACGGGCGAGCAGGTGTGGGGAGCGATCGATTGAAAAGCATGCATTTAGTTTTACTTACTATCAACATGATAGTATAGCTCTGGTCAAACACTACTGACGTTCTATCAACACATTGATTATAGTACTAGCTCTGGTAAAACACATTATATCAACACATTGATTATAGTACTAGCTCTGGTCAAACACGTTCTATCAACACATTGATTATAGTACTAGCTCTGGTCAAACACTACTGACATTCTATCAACACATTGATTATAGTACTAGCTCTGGTAAAACACATTATATCAACACATTGATTATAGTACTAGCTCTGGTCAAACACTACTGTACTGGCTATGTACATTATGTTTTAGTTCAACATTATATATGTTTGGGCTTCTTGCGGTCAATTTGCAGTCTTCTATTTTGTCTCCCTTTTTCTCTCCAATTGGTAGTTACAGTCTTGTTCCATCGCTGCAACTCCCCTATGTACTCGGGAGAGGCAAAGGTCGAGAGCCATGTGTTCTTCGAAATACAACCCTGCCAAGCGGCACTGCTTCTTAACACACTGCCCGCTTAACCCGGAAGCTCTGCCGCACCAGAGGAAATGTGTCAGAGGAAACACCGTCCAACTGGCAACCGAAGTCAGCTTTCAGGCACCACAAGGAGTCGCTAGAGCGCAATGGGACAAGGAAATCCCGGCCGGCCAAACCCTCCCCTAACCCAGACAGTGCTGGGTCAATTATGCGCCGCCTCATGGGTGTCCCGGTCACGATTGGCTGTGACACAGCCTGGGATCGAACCCGGGGCTGTAGTGACGCCTCAAGCACTGCGATCCAGTGCCTTAGATCTCTGGGCCACTCGGGAGGCCCTACAATTATTTTATTACTATGTCCCGGCCCCCGTCCATCCAGCTGGATCTAGATGATGATCTCTAGTGTATTGTGTTGCACTGTGAATCAAAAGGCAGCAACATACACGTGTCTAAGTTATTGATGTTACCCCTGCAAGTGCTTTGTTTACCTTTCACACTTTCCAAACACACTTTATCACTCTCTCTGTCATGAGACACTGATAAGGATAAGAACAATCCTATTGTAGTCTCATCCATCATATCTCTCTGCTGGTGAATGCGTGAGAAGGACCCAGGTACAAATACTCAAACTGGACCGTTTTGTCTCCATCTCTTCATTCAAAGACTCAATCATGGACACTCTTACTGACAGTTGTGGCTGCTTTGTGTGATGTATTGATGTCTCTACCTTCTTGCCCTTTGTGCTGTTGTCTGTGCCCAATAATGTTTGTACCATGTTTGTGCTTCTACCATGTTGTGTTGCTACCATGTTGTGTTGCTACCTTGTTGATGTTATGTTGTTTTGCTACCATGTTGTGTTTTTGTCTTAGGTCTCTCTGTCGTGATGTGTGTTTTGTCCTATATTTATATTGTATTATTGTTTTTTTATCCCAGGCCCCCGACCCTACAGGGGCCTTTTGGTAGGCCATCATTGTAAATAGAACTTTGTTCTTAACTGACTTGCCTAGTTAAATAAAAATAAATAAAATAAAAATAGACATTTCATTTAGCTGTTTTCCAAACACCACATGATAAAATAGTTTCTTCCTTCACCAGCTGGGGAATGAAAGCAGGCACCTTCACCACCTGGGGAATGAAAGCAGGCACCTACACCACCTGGGGAATGAAAGCAGGCACCTACACCACCTGGGGAATGAAAGCAGGCACCTTCACCACCTGGGGAATGAAAGCAGGCACCTTTACCACCTGGGGAATGAAAGCAGGCACCTTCACCACCTGAGGAATGAAAGCAGGCCCCTTCACCACCTGGGGAATGAAAGCAGGCACCTTCACCACCTGGGGAATGAAAGCAGGCACCTACACCAGCTGGGGAATGAAAGTAGGCACCTACACCACCTGGGGAATGAAAGCAGGCACCTACACCACCTGGGGAATGAAAGCAGGCACCTACACCACCTGGGGAATGAAAGCAGGCACCTACACCACCTGGGGAATGAAAGCAGGCACCTTCACCACCTGGGGAATGAAAGCAGGCACCTACACCACCTGGGGAATGAAAGCAGGCACCTACACCAGCTGGGGAATGAAAGTAGGCACCTACACCACCTGGGGAATGAAAGCAGGCACCTACACCACCTGGGGAATGAAAGCAGGCACCTACACCACCTGGGGAATGAAAGCAGGCACCTACACCACCTGGGGAATGAAAGCAGGCACCTTCACCACCTGGGGAATGAAAGCAGGCACCTACACCACCTGGGGAATGAAAGCAGGCACCTACACCAGCTGGATGGATGAATGACATAACGTTTCGTCCAGCGTGGCTTTACAGAAAACAAACAATGAGTGTGTCTGAGGTGGGAAGAGGTGGGAAGAGAGCGTTGAGAAGCAGTGGTGGTCCGTGACTTGTATGGTTCCCAACCCCTTCTCGCAGTGCAGTATTCCCACCTAATGTCGTCCTCTCCTTTCAAGAACAGGCTCTGAGACTCAGTATTTTCCGTAGATATCTTAGGCATGGTGTGTACACCTGTTGGTCTAACTATGTACAAGGACAGCCTATAGGGGTCCCTAAACCTGGGTAGAGCGGGCTATGAACAAGGACAGCCTATAGGGGTCTCTAAGCCCAGTCTCACTCAGAGAAGCAGCACAGTGTTTCCCTACATATTGTCTGAGACATCTTGAGGTCCAGGCTGGAGGGGTTTGTCAGCCCGCCTGCCTGCCTTTGTCCAGGTCCTGGGGGGTAACCTGCCCCATATTGTCCTGAACCTGTGTAGGTGTGATTCAGACCAGACCTGTGTGGTCAATCAGCCTGCCTCATATTGTCCTGGTCCTGGAGGGTAACCTGCCTCACACCTGCCCTCTATAGATTCCTGCCTCACACCATCCCTCTATAGATTCCTGCCTCACACCATCCCTCTATAGATTCCTGCCTCACACCATCCCTCTATAGATTCCTGCCTCACACCATCCCTCTATAGATTCCTGCCTCACACCTGCCCTCTATAGATTCCTGCCTCACACCATCCCTCTATAGATTCCTGCCTCACACCATCCCTCTATAGATTCCTGCCTCACACCGGTCCTCTATAGATTCCTGCCTCACACCATCCCTCTATAGATTCCTGCCTCACACCTGCCCTCTATAGATTCCTGCCTCACACCTGCACTATGGACGGGGGGCCACTCCTTTCAAAGACAGCCTCAGAGTTTTACTAGATATTGTCTTAGGTGTGGTGTGCGCTGCTTGTGTATTGTCCAGGCTCCTGGTGGTGTGATTCAGACCAGGTCCTGAGGGGTCAATCACCATGCCTTGTATTGTCCAGGGCTCCTGGTGGTGTGAATCAGACCAGGTCCTGAGGTGTCAATCACCATGCCTTGTATTGTCCAGGGCTCCTGGTGGTATGATTCAGACCAGGTCCTAAGGTGTCAATCACCATGCCTTGTATTGTCTGGGCTCCTGGTGGTGTGATTCAGACCAAGTCCTGAGTGGTCAATCACCATGCCTTGTATTGTCCAGGGCTCCTGGTGGTGTGATTCAGACCAGGTCCTGAGGGATCAATCACCATGCCTTGTATTGTCTGGGCTCCTGGTGGTGTGATTCAGACCAGGTCCTGAGGGGTCAATCACCATGCCTTGTATTGTCCAGGGCTGCCCTGGGGGTCTCTGTGTGAAACCTGGGACCTCTAGATAAACACAGGGTTTATACACAGAGATAGAGGGCCAACCCAGGGTGTTGGTACAGGCCTGGCTGGGGTGCACAGGCCTAACAGTGGCACCCCCATCCAGAGAAGGGTGAAGAAGGCCAACACGTGAGAGAGAAAGACATTTCCTCAGTGAAAACAATGTCCGGAGGAAATGTGAAATTGGCCTCTTACCAAAATACCATATGACAGACCACGTATACACCATGCATACCCTTATTGACAAACAAACAAAACAAAACAATATTCTCTTTACTTCAAAAAAAGCTTTTAACTCAATTTGGAATGAGGGTCTGCTATACAAACTGATGGAAAGCAGTGTTGGGGGGGGACATACGACATTATAAAATGTATGTACACAAACAAGTGTGCAGTTAAAATAGGCAATAAAACACACAGATGTCTTTCCTCAGGGTTGTGGGATGAGACAGGGATGCAGCTCTCTTCAACCCTCTTCAACATCTACAGTGCATTTGGAAAGTATTCAGACCCCTTGACTTTGTCCACATTTTGTTACATTACAACCTTGTTCTAAAATTGATTAAATCGTTTTTTCACCACTCAGTCTACACACAATATCTCATGACATCACAATACCCCCCCCCCCCCCTGTAAATATCACATTCAGACCCTTTACTCAGTACTTGGTTGAAACACATTTGACATCGATCGATTCTTTGTGGGTAAAACGCTACAAGCTTGGTACACCTGTATTTTAGTTGTATTGAGAGAGGCCTCCATTGGCAGACCTGGGATGACAAGCTATGTACCCACTGCCCACAAAATGAGGTGGAAACTGAGCTACACTTCCTCTATGACCATATTTGAGACACGCATTTCCCTCAGATTACACTGTTACATTATTACCCATAAAGAATTATAACATAATCATACATCGATAAACTCCCAGAACTGTTAGGTGGAATACAGCAGTGTATCATCACAGGAGCAAGATTTGTGGCCCCATGCCATGAGAAAAGGACAACCAGTGGAGAACAAACATTGTAAATACAACCTGTATTGTAAAAAAAAAAATGTACATATTTTTCCAATGCCAATAAAGCCATTTGCATTGATCAAGAGACAGCGGATTAGAGAGAGAGCAGATTAGAGACAGAGAGAGACAGAGAGAGACAGAGAGAGAGAGAGAGAGAGTAAGAGAGAGAGAGCAGATTAGAGCGAGAGAGAGCAGATTAGAGAGAGTAAGAGAGAGAGTAAGAGAGAGAAAGAGAGAGAAAGAGAGAGAGCAGATTAGAGAGAGAGAGAGAGATGAGAGAGAGCAGATTAGAGAGAGAGAGAGAGATGAGAGAGAGCAGATTAGAGAGAGAGATGAGAGAGATGAGAGAGAGCAGATTAGAGAGAGAGATGAGAGAGAGCAGATTAGAGAGAAAGACAGACAGACAGACAGACAGACAGACAGACAGACAGACAGACAGACAGACAGACAGACAGACAGACAGACAGACAGACAGACAGACAGACAGACAGACAGACAGACAGACAGACAGACAGACAGACAGACAGACAGACAGACAGACAGACAGAGATAGAGAAAGCAGATTACAGGTTTCCTTCAGATACAGGTCTCCTTCAACATGATCAACACTACTGTGTTCCTGTGTGTCGATAGTAAACACTGCTAACAATGACCACTGACAGGAAAGATCTGGAAGTTGCCTCTTTCCTTCCCAGAGTTCAAGGACTTCACATTGTTGTTCTACCGCTACATACTAAACTGAAACAGCACTTTGTACTATTTTACCCTCCCTGTCCCATCTCTCTGAGGACTTACCCAGCATTTAAACTACTGTCCCATCTCTCCCAGGACTTACCCAGCATTTAACCTACTGTCCCATCTCTCTGAGGACTTACCCAGCATTTAAACTACTGTCCCTGTCCCATCTCTCCCAGGACTTACCCAGCATTTAACCTACTGTCCCATCTCTCTGAGGACTTACCCACCATTTAAACTACTGGCCCTGTCCCATCTCTCTGAGGACTTACCCACCATTTAAACTACTCTCCCTGTCCCATCTCTCTGAGGACTTACCCACCATTTAAACTACTGTCTCATCTCTCCCAGGACTTACCCAGCATTTAAACTACTGTCCCATCTCTCTCAGGACTTACCCACCATTTAAACTACTGTCCCATCTCTCCCAGGACTTACCCACCATTTAAACTACTGTCCCATCTCTCTGAGGACTTATTAAATTGTAGTATCAATTATTGCCACGTTTTAACTTGGTTATATTGTGAAGAGGAGTACTGTATTAAGTGACTGCAACCACGACAACCATTTTCTGAGGTTCTGAGTTCTGAGGAATCTGGACATGAATCTACCTCTCCTCTGTTTCCTACAGGAGGAACTAGATCCATTGGTGACAATCAGGGAGAATTCTGAAACACACCGTTACACTGTACTGGAGCCCTGCTGACTAGACATACTGTTATACTGGAGCTCTACTGACTAGACATACTGTTATACTCTGGAGCCCTGCTGACGAGACATACTGTTATACTGTTATACTGGAGCCCTACTGACTAGACATACTGTTATACTGGAGCCCTGCTGACTAGACATGCTGTTATACTGGAGCCCTTCTGACTAGACATACTGTTATACTGGAGCCCTGCTGACTAGACATACTGTTATACTGGAGCCCTGCTGACTAGACATGCTGTTATACTGGAGCCCTGCTGACTAGACATACTGTTATACTGGAGCCCTGCTGACTAGACATACTGTTATACTGTTATACTCGAGCCCTACTGACTAGAAATGCTGTTATACTGGAGCCCTGCTGACTAGACATACTGTTATACTGGAGCCCTACTGACTAGACATACTGTTATACTGGAGCCCTGCTGACTAGACATACTGTTATACTGGAGCCCTACTGACTAGACATACTGTTATACTGGAGCCCTGCTGACTAGACATACTGTTATACTGGAGCCCTACTGACTAGACATACTGTTATACTGGAGCCTTGCTGAATAGACATACTGTTATACTGGAGCCATACTGACTAGACATACTGTTATACTGGAGCCCTACTGACTAGACATACTGTTATACTGGAGCCCTACTGACTAGACATACTGTTATACTGTTATACTGGAGCTCTACTGACTAGACATACTGTTATACTGGAGCCATGCTGACTAGACATACTGTTATACTGGAGCCCTGCTGACTAGACATACTGTTATACTGGAGCCCTGCTGACTAGACATACTGTTATACTGTTATACTGGAGCCCTACTGACTAGACATACTGTTATACTGGAGCCCTACTGACTAGACATACTGTTATACTGGAGCCCTACTGACTAGACATACTGTTATACTGGAGCCATGCTGACTAGACATACTGTTATACTGGAGCCCTGCTGACTAGACATACTGTTATACTGGAGCCCTGCTGACTAGACATACTGTTATACTGTTATACTGGAGCCCTACTGACTAGACATACTGTTATACTGGAGCCCTACTGACTAGACATACTGTTATACTGTAGCCCTACTGACTAGACATACTGTTATACTGTTATATTGGAGCCCTACTGACTAGACATACTGTTATACTGGAGACCTACTGACTAGACATACTGTTATACTGTTATACTGGAGCCCTACTGACTAGACATACTGTTATACTGGAGCCCTACTGACTAGACATACTGTTATACTGTTATACTGGAGCTCTACTGACTAGACATACTGTTATACTGGAGCCATGCTGACTAGACATACTGTTATACTGGAGTCCTGCTGACTAGACACACTGTTATACTGGAGCCCTACTGACTAGACATACTGTTATACTGTTATACTGGAGCCTTACTGACTAGACATACTGTTATACTGGAGCCCTACTGACTAGACATACTGTTATACTGTAGCCCTACTGACTAGACATACTGTTATACTGGAGCCCTACTGACTAGACATACTGTTATACTGGAGCCGTACTGACTAGACATACTGTTATACTGTTATACTGGAGCTCTACTGACTAGACATACTGTTATACTGGAGCCATGCTGACTAGACATACTGTTATACTGGAGCCCTGCTGACTAGACATACTGTTATACTGGAGCCCTACTGACTAGACATACTGTTATACTGTTATACTGGAGCCTTACTGACTAGACATACTGTTATACTGGAGCCCTACTGACTAGACATACTGTTATACTGTAGCCCTACTGACTAGACATACTGTTATACTGTTATACTGGAGCCCTACTGACTAGACATACTGTTATACTGGAGCCCTACTGACTAGACATACTGTTATACTGGAGCCCTGCTGACTAGACATACTGTTATACTGGAGCCCTGCTGACTAGACATACTGTTATACTGGAGCCCTACTGACTAGACATACTGTTATACTGGAGCCCTACTGACTAGACATACTGTTATACTGGAGCCCTACTGACTAGACATACTGTTATACTGGAGCCCTGCTGACTAGATATACTGTTATACTGGAGCCCTACTGACTAGACATACTGTTATACTGGAGCCCTACTGACTAGACATACTGTTATACTGGAGCCCTGCTGACTAGACATGCTGTTATACTGGAGCCCTGCTGACTAGACATAAAGTTATACTGTTAAACTGGAGCCCTGCTGACTAGACATACTGTTATACTGGAGCCATGCTGACTAGACATACTGTTATACTGGAGCCCTGCTGACTAGACATACTGTTATACTGGAGCCCTGCTGACTAGACATACTGTTATACTGTTATACTGGAGCCCTACTGACTAGACATACTGTTATACTGGAGCCCTACTGACTAGACATACTGTTATACTGTAGCCCTACTGACTAGACATACTGTTATACTGTTATATTGGAGCCCTACTGACTAGACATACTGTTATACTGGAGACCTACTGACTAGACATACTGTTATACTGTTATACTGGAGCCCTACTGACTAGACATACTGTTATACTGGAGCCCTACTGACTAGACATACTGTTATACTGTTATACTGGAGCTCTACTGACTAGACATACTGTTATACTGGAGCCATGCTGACTAGACATACTGTTATACTGGAGTCCTGCTGACTAGACATACTGTTATACTGGAGCCCTACTGACTAGACATACTGTTATACTGTTATACTGGAGCCTTACTGACTAGACATACTGTTATACTGGAGCCCTACTGACTAGACATACTGTTATACTGTAGCCCTACTGACTAGACATACTGTTATACTGTTATACTGGAGCCCTACTGACTAGACATACTGTTATACTGGAGCCCTACTGACTAGACATACTGTTATACTGTTATACTGGAGCTCTACTGACTAGACATACTGTTATACTGGAGCCATGCTGACTAGACATACTGTTATACTGGAGCCCTGCTGACTAGACATACTGTTATACTGGAGCCCTACTGACTAGACATACTGTTATACTGTTATACTGGAGCCTTACTGACTAGACATACTGTTATACTGGAGCCCTACTGACTAGACATACTGTTATACTGTAGCCCTACTGACTAGACATACTGTTATACTGTTATACTGGAGCCCTACTGACTAGACATACTGTTATACTGGAGCCCTACTGACTAGACATACTGTTATACTGGAGCCCTGCTGACTAGACATACTGTTATACTGGAGCCCTGCTGACTAGACATACTGTTATACTGGAGCCCTACTGACTAGACATACTGTTATACTGGAGCCCTACTGACTAGACATACTGTTATACTGGAGCCCTACTGACTAGACATACTGTTATACTGGAGCCCTGCTGACTAGATATACTGTTATACTGGAGCACTACTGAATAGACATACTGTTATACTGGAGCCCTACTGACTAGACATACTGTTATACTGGAGCCCTGCTGACTAGACATGCTGTTATACTGGAGCCCTGCTGACTAGACATAAAGTTATACTGTTAAACTGGAGCCCTGCTGACTAGACATACTGTTATACTGGAGCCCTGCTGACTAGACATACTGTTATACTGGAGCCCTACTGACTAGACATACTGTTATGCTGGAGCCCTGCTGACTAGACATACTGTTATACTGTTATACTGGAGCCCTGCTGACTAGACATACTGTTATACTGGAGCCCTGCTGACTAGACATACTGTTATACTGTTATACTGGAGCCCTGCTGACTAGACATACTGTTATACTGGAGCCCTACTGACTAGACATACTGTTATACTGTTATACTGGAGCTCTACTGACTAGACATACTGTTATACTGGAGCCATGCTGACTAGACATACTGTTATACTGGAGCCCTGCTGACTAGACATACTGTTATACTGGAGCCCTACTGACTAGACATACTGTTATACTGTTATACTGGAGCCTTACTGACTAGACATACTGTTATACTGGAGCCCTACTGACTAGACATACTGTTATACTGTAGCCCTACTGACTAGACATACTGTTATACTGTTATACTGGAGCCCTACTGACTAGACATACTGTTATACTGGAGCCCTACTGACTAGACATACTGTTATACTGGAGCCCTGCTGACTATACATACTGTTATACTGGAGCCCTGCTGACTAGACATACTGTTATACTGGAGCCCTACTGACTAGACATACTGTTATACTGGAGCCCTACTGACTAGACATACTGTTATACTGGAGCCCTACTGACTAGACATACTGTTATACTGGAGCCCTGCTGACTAGATATACTGTTATACTGGAGCCCTACTGACTAGACATACTGTTATACTGGAGCCCTACTGACTAGACATACTGTTATACTGGAGCCCTGCTGACTAGACATGCTGTTATAGTGGAGCCCTGCTGACTAGACATAAAGTTATACTGTTAAACTGGAGCCCTGCTGACTAGACATACTGTTATACTGGAGCCCTGCTGACTAGACATACTGTTATACTGGAGCCCTACTGACTAGACATACTGTTATGCTGGAGCCCTGCTGACTAGACATACTGTTCTACTGTTATACTGGAGCCCTGCTGACTAGACATACTGTTATACTGGAGCCCTACTGACTAGACATACTGTTATACTGGAGCCCTGCTGACTAGACATGCTGTTATACTGGAGCCCTGCTGACTAGACATAAAGTTATACTGTTAAACTGGAGCCCTGCTGACTAGACATACTGTTATACTGGAGCCCTGCTGACTAGACATACTGTTATACTGGAGCCCTACTGACTAGACATACTGTTATACTGGAGCCCTGCTGACTAAACATACTGTTATACTGGAGCCCTGCTGACTAGACATACTGTTATACTGGAGCCCTGCTGACTAGATATACTGTTATACTGGAGCCCTGCTGACTAGACATACTGTTATACTGGAGCCCTACTGACTAGACATACTGTTATACTGGAGCCCTACTGACTAGACATACTGTTATACTGGAGCCCTACTGACTAGACAAACTGTTATACTGGAGCCCTGCTGACTAGATATACTGTTAAACTGGAGCCCTGCTGACTAGACATACTGTTATACTGTTATACTGGAGCCCTGCTGACTAGACATACTGTTATACTGTCATACTGGAGCCCTGCTGACTAGACATACTGTTATACTGGAGCCCTGCTGACTAGACATACTGTTATACTGGAGCCCTACTGACTAGACATACTGTTAAACTGTTATACTGGAGCCCTACTGACTAGACATACTGTTATACTGGAGCCCTGCTGACTAGACATACTGTTATACTGGAGCCCTACTGACTAGACATACTGTTATACTGGAGCCCTACTGACTAGACATACTGTTATTCTGGAGCCCTACTGACTAGACATACTGTTATACTGGAGCCCTACTGACTAGACATACTGTTATACTGTAGCTCTACTGACTAGACATACTGTTATACTGTTATACTGGAGCTCTACTGACTATACATACTGTTAAACATGGAGCCATGCTGACTAGACATACTGTTATACTGGAGCCCTGCTGACTAGACATACTGTTATACTGGAGCCCTACTGACTAGACATACTGTTATACTGTTATACTGGAGCCCTACTGACTAGACATACTGTTATACTGGAGCCCTACTGACTAGACATACTGTTATACTGTAGCCCTACTGACTAGACATACTGTTATACTGGAGCCCTACTGACTAGACATACTGTTATACTGGAGCCCTACTGACTAGACATACTGTTATACTGGGCCCTGCTGACTAGACATACTGTTATACTGGAGCCCTGCTGACTAGACATACTGTTACACTGGAGCCCTGCTGACTAGACATACTGTTATACTGGAGCCCTACTGACTAGACATACTGTTATACTGGAGCCCTGCTGACTAGACATAAAGTTATACTGTTTAACTGGAGCCCTGCTGACTAGACATACTGTTATACTGGAGCCCTGCTGAATAGACATACTGTTATACTGGAACCCTACTGACTAGACATACTGTTATACTGGAGCCCTACTGACTAGACATACTGTTATACATGAGCCCTGCTGACTAGATATACTGTTATACTGGAGCCCTACTGACTAGACATACTGTTATACTGGAGCCCTACTGACTAGACATACTGTTATACTGGAGCCCTGCTGACTAGACATGCTGTTATAGTGGAGCCCTGCTGACTAGACATAAAGTTATACTGTTAAACTGGAGCCCTGCTGACTAGACATACTGTTATACTGGAGCCCTGCTGACTAGACATACTGTTATACTGGAGCCCTACTGACTAGACATACTGTTATGCTGGAGCCCTGCTGACTAGACATACTGTTCTACTGTTATACTGGAGCCCTGCTGACTAGACATACTGTTATACTGGAGCCCTACTGACTAGACATACTGTTATACTGGAGCCCTGCTGACTAGACATGCTGTTATACTGGAGCCCTGCTGACTAGACATAAAGTTATACTGTTAAACTGGAGCCCTGCTGACTAGACATACTGTTATACTGGAGCCCTGCTGACTAGACATACTGTTATACTGGAGCCCTACTGACTAGACATACTGTTATACTGGAGCCCTGCTGACTAAACATACTGTTATACTGGAGCCCTGCTGACTAGACATACTGTTATACTGGAGCCCTGCTGACTAGATATACTGTTATACTGGAGCCCTGCTGACTAGACATACTGTTATACTGGAGCCCTACTGACTAGACATACTGTTATACTGGAGCCCTACTGACTAGACATACTGTTATACTGGAGCCCTACTGACTAGACAAACTGTTATACTGGAGCCCTGCTGACTAGATATACTGTTAAACTGGAGCCCTGCTGACTAGATATACTGTTATACTGTTATACTGGAGCCCTGCTGACTAGACATACTGTTATACTGTCATACTGGAGCCCTGCTGACTAGACATACTGTTATACTGGAGCCCTGCTGACTAGACATACTGTTATACTGGAGCCCTACTGACTAGACATACTGTTAAACTGTTATACTGGAGCCCTACTGACTAGACATACTGTTATACTGGAGCCCTGCTGACTAGACATACTGTTATACTGGAGCCCTACTGACTAGACATACTGTTATACTGGAGCCCTACTGACTAGACATACTGTTATTCTGGAGCCCTACTGACTAGACATACTGTTATACTGGAGCCCTACTGACTAGACATACTGTTATACTGTAGCTCTACTGACTAGACATACTGTTATACTGTTATACTGGAGCTCTACTGACTATACATACTGTTAAACATGGAGCCATGCTGACTAGACATACTGTTATACTGGAGCCCTGCTGACTAGACATACTGTTATACTGGAGCCCTACTGACTAGACATACTGTTATACTGTTATACTGGAGCCCTACTGACTAGACATACTGTTATACTGGAGCCCTACTGACTAGACATACTGTTATACTGTAGCCCTACTGACTAGACATACTGTTATACTGGAGCCCTACTGACTAGACATACTGTTATACTGGAGCCCTACTGACTAGACATACTGTTATACTGGGCCCTGCTGACTAGACATACTGTTATACTGGAGCCCTGCTGACTAGACATACTGTTACACTGGAGCCCTGCTGACTAGACATACTGTTATACTGGAGCCCTACTGACTAGACATACTGTTATACTGGAGCCCTGCTGACTAGACATAAAGTTATACTGTTTAACTGGAGCCCTGCTGACTAGACATACTGTTATACTGGAGCCCTGCTGAATAGACATACTGTTATACTGGAACCCTACTGACTAGACATACTGTTATACTGGAGCCCTACTGACTAGACATACTGTTATACTGGAGCCCTGCTGACGAGACATACTGTTATACTGGTGCCCTACTGACTAGACATACTGTTATACTGGAGCCCTGCTGACTAGACATACTGTTATACTGGAGCCCTACTGACTAGACATACTGTTATACTGGAGCCCTACTGACTAGACATACTGTTATACTGGAGCCCTGCTGACTAGATATACTGTTATACTGGAGCCCTGCTGACTAGACATACTGTTATACTGTTAAACTGGAGCCCTGCTGACTAGACATACTGTTATACTGGAGCCCTGCTGACTAGACATACTGTTATACTGGAGCCCTACTGACTAGACATACTGTTATACTGGAGCCCTACTGACTAGACATACTGTTATGCTGGAGCCCTGCTGACTAGACATACTGTTCTACTGTTATACTGGAGCCCTGCTGACTAGACATACTGTTATACTGGAGCCCTACTGACTAGACATACTGTTATACTGGAGCCCTGCTGACTAGACATGCTGTTATACTGGAGCCCTGCTGACTAGACATAAAGTTATACTGTTAAACTGGAGCCCTGCTGACTAGACATACTGTTATACTGGAGCCCTGCTGACTAGACATACTGTTATACTGGAGCCCTACTGACTAGACATACTGTTATACTGGAGCCCTGCTGACTAAACATACTGTTATACTGGAGCCCTGCTGACTAGACATACTGTTATACTGGAGCCCTGCTGACTAGATATACTGTTATACTGGAGCCCTGCTGACTAGACATACTGTTATACTGGAGCCCTACTGACTAGACATACTGTTATACTGGAGCCCTACTGACTAGACATACTGTTATACTGGAGCCCTACTGACTAGACAAACTGTTATACTGGAGCCCTGCTGACTAGATATACTGTTAAACTGGAGCCCTGCTGACTAGACATACTGTTATACTGTTATACTGGAGCCCTGCTGACTAGACATACTGTTATACTGTCATACTGGAGCCCTGCTGACTAGACATACTGTTATACTGGAGCCCTGCTGACTAGACATACTGTTATACTGGAGCCCTACTGACTAGACATACTGTTAAACTGTTATACTGGAGCCCTACTGACTAGACATACTGTTATACTGGAGCCCTGCTGACTAGACATACTGTTATACTGGAGCCCTACTGACTAGACATACTGTTATACTGGAGCCCTACTGACTAGACATACTGTTATTCTGGAGCCCTACTGACTAGACATACTGTTATACTGGAGCCCTACTGACTAGACATACTGTTATACTGTAGCTCTACTGACTAGACATACTGTTATACTGTTATACTGGAGCTCTACTGACTATACATACTGTTAAACATGGAGCCATGCTGACTAGACATACTGTTATACTGGAGCCCTGCTGACTAGACATACTGTTATACTGGAGCCCTACTGACTAGACATACTGTTATACTGTTATACTGGAGCCCTACTGACTAGACATACTGTTATACTGGAGCCCTACTGACTAGACATACTGTTATACTGTAGCCCTACTGACTAGACATACTGTTATACTGGAGCCCTACTGACTAGACATACTGTTATACTGGAGCCCTACTGACTAGACATACTGTTATACTGGGCCCTGCTGACTAGACATACTGTTATACTGGAGCCCTGCTGACTAGACATACTGTTACACTGGAGCCCTGCTGACTAGACATACTGTTATACTGGAGCCCTACTGACTAGACATACTGTTATACTGGAGCCCTGCTGACTAGACATAAAGTTATACTGTTTAACTGGAGCCCTGCTGACTAGACATACTGTTATACTGGAGCCCTGCTGAATAGACATACTGTTATACTGCAACCCTACTGACTAGACATACTGTTATACTGGAGCCCTACTGACTAGACATACTGTTATACTGGAGCCCTGCTGACGAGACATACTGTTATACTGGTGCCCTACTGACTAGACATACTGTTATACTGGAGCCCTGCTGACTAGACATACTGTTATACTGGAGCCCTACTGACTAGACATACTGTTATACTGGAGCCCTACTGACTAGACATACTGTTATACTGGAGCCCTGCTGACTAGATATACTGTTATACTGGAGCCCTGCTGACTAGACATACTGTTATACTGTTATACTGGAGCCCTGCTGACTAGACATACTGTTATACTGTCATACTGGAGCCCTGCTGACTAGACATACTGTTATACTGGAGCCCTGCTGACTAGACATACTGTTATACTGGAGCCCTACTGACTAGACATACTGTTATACTGGAGCCCTACTGACTAGACATACTGTTATACTGGAGCCCTACTGACTAGACATACTGTTATACTGGAGCCCTACTGACTAGACATACTGTTATACTGGAGCCCTGCTGACTAGACATGCTGTTATACTGGAGCCCTGCTGACTAGACATAAAGTTATACTGTTAAACTGGAGCCCTGCTGACTAGACATACTGTTATACTGGAGCCCTGCTGACTAGACATACTGTTATACTGGAGCCCTACTGACTAGACATACTGTTATGCTGGAGCCCTGCTGACTAGACATACTGTTATACTGTTATACTGGAGCCCTGCTGACTAGACATACTGTTATACTGGAGCCCTACTGACTAGACATACTGTTATACTGGAGCCCTGCTGACTAGACATGCTGTTATACTGGAGCCCTGCTGACTAGACATAAAGTTATACTGTTAAACTGGAGCCCTGCTGACTAGACATACTGTTATACTGGAGCCCTGCTGACTAGACATACTGTTATACTGGAGCCCTACTGACTAGACATACTGTTATACTGGAGCCCTGCTGACTAAACATACTGTTATACTGGAGCCCTGCTGACTAGACATACTGTTATACTGGAGCCCTGCTGACTAGATATACTGTTATACTGGAGCCCTGCTGACTAGACATACTGTTATACTGGAGCCCTACTGACTAGACATACTGTTATACTGGAGCCCTACTGACTAGACATACTGTTATACTGGAGCCCTACTGACTAGACAAACTGTTATACTGGAGCCCTGCTGACTAGATATACTGTTAAACTGGAGCCCTGCTGACTAGACATACTGTTATACTGTTATACTGGAGCCCTGCTGACTAGACATACTGTTATACTGTCATACTGGAGCCCTGCTGACTAGACATACTGTTATACTGGAGCCCTGCTGACTAGACATACTGTTATACTGGAGCCCTACTGACTAGACATACTGTTAAACTGTTATACTGGAGCCCTACTGACTAGACATACTGTTATACTGGAGCCCTGCTGACTAGACATACTGTTATACTGGAGCCCTACTGACTAGACATACTGTTATACTGGAGCCCTACTGACTAGACATACTGTTATTCTGGAGCCCTACTGACTAGACATACTGTTATACTGGAGCCCTACTGACTAGACATACTGTTATACTGGAGCTCTACTGACTAGACATACTGTTATACTGTTATACTGGAGCTCTACTGACTATACATACTGTTATACTGGAGCCATGCTGACTAGACATACTGTTATACTGGAGCCCTGCTGACTAGACATACTGTTATACTGGAGCCCTACTGACTAGACATACTGTTATACTGTTATACTGGAGCCCTACTGACTAGACATACTGTTATACTGTAGCCCTACTGACTAGACATACTGTTATACTGTAGCCCTACTGACTAGACATACTGTTATACTGGAGCCCTACTGACTAGACATACTGTTATACTGGAGCCCTACTGACTAGACATACTGTTATACTGGGCCCTGCTGACTAGACATACTGTTATACTGGAGCCCTGCTGACTAGACATACTGTTACACTGGAGCCCTGCTGACTAGACATACTGTTATACTGGAGCCCTACTGACTAGACATACTGTTATACTGGAGCCCTGCTGACTAGACATAAAGTTATACTGTTTAACTGGAGCCCTGCTGACTAGACATACTGTTATACTGGAACCCTACTGACTAGACATACTGTTATACTGGAGCCCTACTGACTAGACATACTGTTATACTGGAGCCCTGCTGACGAGACATACTGTTATACTGGTGCCCTACTGACTAGACATACTGTTATACTGGAGCCCTGCTGACTAGACATACTGTTATACTGGAGCCCTACTGACTAGACATACTGTTATACTGGAGCCCTACTGACTAGACATACTGTTATACTGGAGCCCTGCTGACTAGACATACTGTTATACTGGAGCCCTGCTGACTAGACATACTGTTATACTGTTATACTGGAGCCCTGCTGACTAGACATACTGTTATACTGTCATACTGGAGCCCTGCTGACTAGACATACTGTTATACTGGAGCCCTGCTGACTAGACATACTGTTATACTGGAGCCCTACTGACTAGACATACTGTTATACTGGAGCCCTACTGACTAGACATACTGAAATACTGGAGCCCTACTGACTAGACATACTGTTATACTGGAGCCCTACTGACTAGACATACTGTTATACTGGAGCCCTACTGACTAGACATACTGTTATACTGGAGCCCTACTGACTAGACATACTGTTATACTGTTATACTGGAGCTCTACTGACTAGACATACTGTTATACTGGAGCCATGCTGACTAGACATACTGTTATACTGGAGCCCTACTGACTAGACATACTGTTATACTGTTATACTGGAGCCCTACTGACTAGACATACTGTTATACTGGAGCCCTACTGACTAGACATACTGTTATACTGTAGCCCTACTGACTAGACATACTGTTATACTGGAGCCCTACTGACTAGACATACTGTTAAACTGGAGCCCTACTGACTAGACATACTGTTATACTGTTATACTGGGCCCTGCTGACTAGACATACTGTTATACTGGAGCCCTGCTGACTAGACATACCGTTATACTGTTATACTGGGCCCTGCTGACTAGACATACTGTTATACTGGAGCCCTGCTGACTAGACATCCTGCCATACTGGAGCCCTGCTGACTAGATATACTGTTATACTGGAGCCCTACTGACTAGACATACTGTTATACTGGAGCCCTGCTGACTAGACATACTGTTATACTGGAGCCCTACTGACTAGACATACGGTTATACTGGAGCCCTGCTGACTAGACATACTGTTATACTGGAGCCCTATTGACTAGACATACTGTTATACTGTTATACTGGGCCCTGCTGACTAGACATACTGTTATACTGGAGCCCTGCTGACTAGACATACTGTTATACTGGAGCCCTGCTGACTAGACATACTGTTATACTGGAGCCCTGCTGACTAGACATACTGTTATACTGGAGCCCTACTGACTAGACATACTGTTATGCTGGAGCCCTACTGACTAGACATACTGTTATACTGGAGCCCTGCTGACTAGACATACTGTTATACTGGAGCCCTGCTGACTAGACATACTGTTATACTGGAGCCCTGCTGACTAGACATACTGTTATACTGGAGCCCTACTGACTAGACATAATGTTATACTGTTATACTGGAGCCCTACTGACTAGACATACTGTTATACTGAAGCCCTACTGACTAGACATACTGTTATACTGTTATACTGGAGCCCTGCTGACTAGACATACTGTTATACTGGAGCCCTACTGACTAGACATACTGTTATACTGTTATACTGGAGCCCTGCTGACTAGACATACTGTTATACTGGAGCCCTGCTGACTAGACATACTGTTATACTGGAGCCCTACTGACTAGACATACTGTTATACTGGAGCCCTGCTGACTAGACATACTGTTATACTGGAGCCCTACTGACTAGACATACTGTTATACTGGAGCCCTGCTGACTAGACATACTGTTATACTGGAGCCCTGCTGACTAGACATACTGTTATTCTGGAGCCCTGCTGACTAGACATACTGTTATACTGGAGCCCTACTGACTAGACATACTGTTATACTGGAGCCCTGCTGACTAGACATACTGTTATACTGGAGCCCTGCTGACTAAACATACTGTTATACTGGAGCCCTGCTGACTAGACATACTGTTATACTGGTACACTGGAGCCCTGCTGACTAGACATACCGTTATACTGGAGCCCTGCTGACTAGACATACTGTTATACTGGAGCCCTGCTGACTAGACATACTGTTATACTGGAGCCCTGCTGACTAGACATACTGTTATACTGGAGCCCTACTGACTAGACATACTGTTATACTGGAGCCCTGCTGACTAGACATACTGTTATACTGGAGCCTTACTGACTAGACATACTGTTACACTGGAGCACTGCTGACTAGACATACTGTTATAATGGAGCCCTACTGACTAGACATACTGTTATACTGGGCCCTGCTGACTAGACATACTGTTATACTGGAGCCCTGCTGACTAGACATACTGTTACACTGGAGCCCTGCTGACTAGACATACTGTTATACTGGAGCCCTACTGACTAGACATACTGTTATACTGGAGCCCTGCTGACTAGACATAAAGTTATACTGTTAAACTGGAGCCCTGCTGACTAGACATAAAGTTATACTGTTAAACTGGAGCCCTGCTGAATAGACATACTGTTATACTGGAGCCCTGCTGAATAGACATACTGTTATACTGGAGCCCTACTGACTAGACATACTGTTATACTGGAGCCCTGCTGACGAGACATAATGTTATACTGGTGCCCTACTGACTAGACATACTGTTATACTGGAGCCCTGCTGACTAGACATACTGTTATACTGCAGCCCTACTGACTAGACATACTGTTATACTGGAGCCCTACTGACTAGACATACTGTTATACTGGAGCCCTGCTGACTAGATATACTGTTATACAGGAGCCCTGCTGACTAGACATACTGTTATACTGTCATACTGGAGCCCTGCTGACTAGACATACTGTTATACTGGAGCCCTGCTGACTAGACATACTGTTATACTGGAGCCCTACTGACTAGACATACTGTTATACTGTAGCCCTACTGACTAGACATACTGTTATACTGGAGCCCTACTGACTAGACATACTGTTATACTGGAGCCCTACTGACTAGACATACTGTTATACTGTTATACTGGAGCTCTACTGACTAGACATACTGGTATACTGGAGCCATGCTGACTAGACATACTGTTATACTGGAGCCCTGCTGACTAGACATACTGTTATACTGGAGCCCTACTGACTAGACATACTGTTATACTGGAGCCCTGCTGACGAGACATACTGTTATACTGGTGCCCTACTGACTAGACATACTGTTATACTGGAGCCCTGCTGACTAGACATACTGTTATACTGGAGCCCTACTGACTAGACATACTGTTATACTGGAGCCCTGCTGACTAGATATACTGTTATACTGGAGCCCTGCTGACTAGACATACTGTTATACTGTCATACTGGAGCCCTGCTGAATAGACATACTGTTATACTGGAGCCCTGCTGACTAGACATACTGTTATACTGGAGCCCTACTGACTAGACATACTGTTATACTGGAGCCCTACTGACTAGACATACTGTTATACTGGAGCCCTACTGACTAGACATACTGTTATACTGGAGCCCTACTGACTAGACATACTGTTATACTGTTATACTGGAGCTCTAATGACTAGACATACTGTTATACTGGAGCCATGCTGACTAGACATACTGTTATACTGGAGCCCTGCTGACTAGACATACTGTTATACTGGAGCCCTACTGACTAGACATACTGTTATACTGTTATACTGGAGCCCTACTGACTAGACATACTGTTTTACTGGAGCCCTACTGACTAGACATAGTGTTATACTGTAGCCCTACTGACTAGACATACTGTTATACTGTTATACTGTTATACTGGAGCCCTACTGACTAGACATAATGTTATACTGGAGCCCTGCTGACTAGACATACTGTTATACTGGAGCCCTATTGACTAGACATACTGTTATACTGTTATACTGGGCCCTGCTGACTAGACATACTGTTATACTGGAGCCCTGCTGACTAGACATACTGTTATACTGGAGCCCTGCTGACTAGACATACTGTTATACTGGAGCCCTGCTGACTAGACATACTGTTATACTGGAGCCCTACTGACTAGACATACTGTTATACTGGAGCCCTACTGACTAGACATACTGTTATACTGGAGCCCTGCTGACTAGACATACTGTTATACTGGAGCCCTGCTGACTAGACATACTGTTATACTGGAGCCCTGCTGACTAGACATACTGTTATACTGGAGCCCTACTGACTAGACATAATGTTATACTGTTATACTGGAGCCCTACTGACTAGACATACTGTTATACTGGAGCCCTGCTGACTAGACAAACTGTTATACTGGGGCCCTACTGACTAGACATACTGTTACACTGGAGCCCTGCTGACTAGACATACTGTTATACTGGAGCCCTGCTGACTAGACATACTGTTATACTGGAGCCCTACTGACTAGACATACTGTTATACTGGAGCCCTGCTGACTAGACATACTGTTATACTGGAGCCCTATTGACTAGACATACTGTTATACTGTTATACTGGGCCCTGCTGACTAGACATACTGTTATACTGGAGCCCTGCTGACTAGACATACTGTTATACTGTAGCCCTGCTGACTAGACATACTGTTATACTGGAGCCCTGCTGACTAGACATACTGTTATACTGGAGCCCTACTGACTAGACATACTGTTATACTGGAGCCCTACTGACTAGACATACTGTTATACTGGAGCCCTGCTGACTAGACATACTGTTATACTGGAGCCCTGCTGACTAGACATACTGTTATACTGGAGCCCTGCTGACTAGACATACTGTTATACTGGAGCCCTACTGACTAGACATAATGTTATACTGTTATACTGGAGCCCTACTGACTAGACATACTGTTATATTGTAGCCCTACTGACTAGACATACTGTTATACTGTTATACTGGAGCCCTGCTGACTAGACATACTGTTATACTGGAGCCCTACTGACTAGACATACTGTTATACTGTTATACTGGAGCCCTGCTGACTAGACATACTGTTATACTGGAGCCCTGCTGACTAGACATACTGTTATACTGGAGCCCCACTGGCTAGACATACTGTTATACTGGAGCCCTGCTGACTAGACATACTGTTATACTGGAGCCCTACTGACTAGACATACTGTTATACTGGAGCCCTACTGACTAGACATACTGTTATACTGGAGCCCTGCTGACTAGACATACTGTTATACTGGAGCCCTGCTGACTAGACATACTGTTATACTGGAGCCCTGCTGACTAGACATACTGTTATACTGGAGCCCTACTGACTAGACATAATGTTATACTGTTATACTGGAGCCCTACTGACTAGACATACTGTTATACTGTAGCCCTACTGACTAGACATACTGTTATACTGTTATACTGGAGCCCTGCTGACTAGACATACTGTTATACTGGAGCCCTACTGACTAGACATACTGTTATACTGTTATACTGGAGCCCTACTGACTAGACATGCTGTTATACTGGAGCCCTACTGACTAGACATACTGTTATACTGGAGCCCTACTGACTAGACATACTGTTATACTGGAGCCCTACTGACTAGACATACTGTTATACTGTTATACTGGAGCCCTGCTGACTAGACATACTGTTATACTGTTATACTGGAGCCCTACTGATAAGACATACTGTTATACTGGAGCCATGCTGACTAGACATACTGTTATACTTGAGCCCTGTTGACTAGACATACTGTTATACTGTAGCCCTACTGACTAGACATACTGTTATACTGGAGCCCTACTGACTAGACATACTGTTATACTGGAGCCCTACTGACTAGACATACTGTTATACTGGAGCCCTACTGACTAGACATACTGTTATACTGGAGCCCTGCTGACTAGACATACTGTTATACTGTTATACTGGAGCCCTACTGACTAGACATACTGTTATACTGTTATACTGGAGCCCTACTAACTATACATACTGTTATACTGGAGCCATGCTGACTAGACATACTGTTATACTGTTATACTGGAGCCCTGCTGACTAGACATACTGTTATACTGGAGCCCTACTGACTAGACATACTGTTATACTGTTATACTGGAGCCCTGCTGACTAGACATACTGTTATACTGTTATACTGGAGCCCTACTGACTAGACATACTGTTATACTGGGCCCTGCTGACTAGACATACTGTTATACTGGAGCCCTGCTGACTAGACATACTGTTATACTGGAGCCCTACTGACTAGACATACTGTTATACTGTTATACTGGAGCCCTACTGACTAGACATACTGTTATACTGGAGCCCTGCTGACTAGACATACTGTTATACTGGAGCCCTGCTGACTAGACATACTGTTATACTGGAGCCCTACTGACTAGACATACTGTTATACTGTTATACTGGAGCCCTGCTGACTAGACATACTGTTATACTGTTATACTGGAGCCCTGCTGACTAGACATACTGTTATACTGGAGCCCTACTGACTAGACATACTGTTATACTGTTATACTGGAGCCCTGCTGACTAGACATACTGTTATACTGGAGCCCTGCGGACTAGACATACTGTTATACTGGAGCCCTACTGACTAGACATACTGTTATACTGGAGCCCTGCTGACTAGACATGCTGTTATACTGGAGCCCTACTGACTAGACATACTGTTATACTGGAGCCCTACTGACTAGACATACTGTTATACTGTTATACTGGAGCCCTACTGACTAGACATACTGTTATACTGGAGCCCTGCTGACTAGACATACTGTTATAGTGGAGCCCTGCTGACTAGACATACTGTTATACTGGAGCCCTACTGACTAGACATACTGTTATACTGTTATACTGGAGCCCTGCTGACTAGACATACTGTTATACTGTTATACTGGAGCCCTGCTGACTAGACATACTGTTATACTGGAGCCCTACTGACTAGACATACTGTTATACTGGAGCCCTACTGACTAGACATACTGTTATACTGGAGCCCTACTGACTAGACATACTGTTATACTGGAGCCCTGCTGACTAGACATATTGTTATACTGGAGCCCTGCTGACTAGACATACTGTTATACTGGAGCCCTACTGACTAGACATACTGTTATACTGGAGCCCTACTGACTAGACATACTGTTATACTGGAGCCCTACTGACTAGACATACTGTTATACTGGAGCCCTACTGACTAGACATACTGTTATACTGGAGCCCTTCTGACTAGACATACTGTTATACTGGAGCCCTACTGACTAGACATACTGTTATACTGGAGCCCTGCTGACTAGACATACTGTTATACTTGAGCCCTGTTGACTAGACATACTGTTATACTGTAGCCCTACTGACTAGACATACTGTTATACTGGAGCCCTACTGACTAGACATACTGTTATACTGGAGCCCTACTGACTAGACATACTGTTATACTGGAGCCCTACTTACTAGACATACTGTTATACTGGAGCCCTGCTGACTAGACATACTGTTATACTGTTATACTGGAGCCCTACTGACTAGACATACTGTTATACTGGAGCCCTACTAACTATACATACTGTTATACTGGAGCCATGCTGACTAGACATACTGTTATACTGTTATACTGGAGCCCTGCTGACTAGACATACTGTTATACTGGAGCCCTACTGACTAGACATACTGTTATACTGTTATACTGGAGCCCTGCTGACTAGACATACTGTTATACTGTTATACTGGAGCCCTACTGACTAGACATACTGTTATACTGGGCCCTGCTGACTAGACATACTGTTATACTGGAGCCCTGCTGACTAGACATACTGTTATACTGGAGCCCTACTGACTAGACATACTGTTATACTGTTATACTGGAGCCCTACTGACTAGACATACTGTTATACTGGAGCCCTGCTGACTAGACATACTGTTATACTGGAGCCCTGCTGACTAGACATACTGTTATACTGGAGCCCTACTGACTAGACATACTGTTATACTGTTATACTGGAGCCCTGCTGACTAGACATACTGTTATACTGGAGCCCTGCTGACTAGACATACTGTTATACTGGAGCCCTACTGACTAGACATACTGTTATACTGTTATACTGGAGCCCTGCTGACTAGACATACTGTTATACTGGAGCCCTGCGGACTAGACATACTGTTATACTGGAGCCCTACTGACTAGACATACTGTTATACTGGAGCCCTGCTGACTAGACATGCTGTTATACTGGAGCCCTACTGACTAGACATACTGTTATACTGGAGCCCTGCTGACTAGACATACTGTTATACTGGAGCCCTGCTGACTAGACATACTGTTATACTGGAGCCCTACTGACTAGACATACTGTTATACTGTTATACTGGAGCCCTGCTGACTAGACATACTGTTATACTGGAGCCCTGCTGACTAGACATACTGTTATACTGGAGCCCTGCTGACTAGACATACTGTTATACTGTTATACTGGAGCCCTGCTGACTAGACATACTGTTATACTGTTATACTGGAGCCCTACTGACTAGACATACTGATATACTGGAGCCCTGCTGACTAGACATACTGTTATACTGGAGCCCTGCTGACTAGACATACTGTTATACTGGAGCCCTACTGACTAGACATACTGTTATACTGGAGCCCTGCTGACTAGACATACTGTTATACTGTTATACTGGAGCCCTACTGACTAGACATACTGTTATACTGTTATACTGGAGCCCTGCTGACTAGACATACTGTTATACTGTTATACTGGAGCCCTGCTGACTAGACATACTGTTATACTGTTATACTGGAGCCCTACTGACTACTGGAGCCCTGCTGACTAGACATACTGTTATACTGGAGCCCTACTGACTAGACATACTGTTATACTGTTATACTGGAGCCCTGCTGACTAGACATACTGTTATACTGTTATACTGGAGCCCTACTGACTAGACATACTGTTATACTGGAGCCCTGCTGACTAGACATACTGTTATACTGGAGCCCTGCTGACTAGACATACTGTTATACTGGAGCCCTACTGACTAGACATACTGTTATACCGTTATACTGGAGCCCTACTGACTAGACATACTGTTATACTGGAGCCCTGCTGACTAGACATACTGTTATACTGGAGCCCTGCTGACTAGACATACTGTTATACTGGAGCCCTACTGACTAGACATACTGTTATACTGTTATACTGGAGCCCTGCTGACTAGACATACTGTTATACTGGAGCCCTACTGACTAGACATACTGTTATACTGTTATACTGGAGCCCTGCTGACTAGACATACTGTTATACTGGGCCCTGCTGACTAGACATACTGTTATACTGGAGCCCTGCTGACTAGACATACTGTTATACTGGAGCCCTGCGGACTAGACATACTGTTATACTGGAGCCCTACTGACTAGACATACTGTTATACTGGAGCCCTGCTGACTAGACATGCTGTTATAACTGGAGCCCTACTGACTAGACATACTGTTATACTGGAGCCCTGCTGACTAGACATACTGTTATACTGGAGCCCTGCTGACTAGACATACTGTTATACTGGAGCCCTACTGACTAGACATACTGTTATACTGTTATACTGGAGCCCTGCTGACTAGACATACTGTTATACTGGAGCCCTGCTGACTAGACATACTGTTATACTGGAGCCCTGCTGACTAGACATACTGTTATACTGGAGCCCTGCTGACTAGACATACTGTTATACTGTTATACTGGAGCCCTGCTGACTAGACATACTGTTATACTGTTATACTGGAGCCCTACTGACTAGACATACTGATATACTGGAGCCCTGCTGACTAGACATACTGTTATACTGGAGCCCTGCTGACTAGACATACTGTTATACTGGAGCCCTACTGACTAGACATACTGTTATACTGTTATACTGGAGCCCTGCTGACTAGACATACTGTTATACTGGAGCCCTGCTGACTAGACATACTGTTATACTGTTATACTGGAGCCCTGCTGACTAGACATACTGTTATACTGGAGCCCTACTGACTAGACATACTGTTATACTGTTATACTGGAGCCCTGCTGACTAGACATACTGTTATACTGGAGCCCTGCTGACTAGACATACTGTTATACTGTTATACTGGAGCCCTACTGACTAGACATACTGTTATACTGTTATACTGGAGCCCTACTGACTAGACATACTGTTATACTGGAGCCCTACTGACTAGACATACTGTTATACTGGAGCCCTACTGACTAGACATGCTGTTATACTGTTATACTGGAGCCCTACTGACTAGACATACTGTTATACTGTTATACTGGAGCCCTACTGACTAGACATACTGTTATACTGGAGCCCTGCTGACTAGACATACTGTTATACTGTTATACTGGAGCCCTACTGACTAGACATACTGTTATACTGGAGCCCTACTGACTAGACATGCTGTTATACTGTTATACTGGAGCCCTGCTGACTAGACATACTGATATACTGTTATACTGGAGCCCTACTGACTAGACATACTGTTATACTGTTATACTGGAGCCCTGCTGACTAGACATACTGATATACTGGAGCCCTGCTGACTAGACATACTGTTATACTGGAGCCCTACTGACTAGACATACTGTTATACTGGAGCCCTACTGACTAGACATACTGTTATACTGGAGCCCTACTGACTAGACATACTGTTATACTGGAGCCCTACTGACTAGACATACTGAGATGTCAGAGAGCTATTAAAACACTAAACGATAAGCGTGATAGCCTGTCGTCCTGCTGCAAGCACGCACACAGGCACACAGGCACACACACACACACACAGGCACACAGGCACACAGGCACACACACAGGCACACACACACACACACACAGAGACACACACAGAGACATGCCTTCCTGCCACAGGCCACTCTCCGCTTGGTGAAACATGTACAGCTCGTCTGTTTGACAGACAGACATTAACCCAGCTGGAGATCATCAAGCAGCATCAAAGGTAAGGCCGCGTCCCAAATGCAACCGTATTACCTTCACACTAAGTAGTGCACTGCAAAGGGAACCGGCTGCAATTTAGCACACACATTGTGAAGTGAAAGGATTTTCTCTCCTCCTCGCTCTCTCCCAGCTACACAGGAAACATGGGAAAGCTTTGTGTGTGAACTGAACTGCTCAGTTTTTTTTTCTCTCGACAGATGTCCTGTTTTCCTGACAGTCTTTCTGCTCTTCCACTTCCTGCTTTCAGGGACAGAGAAAGAGAGAGAGATGTTGGCGTTCCTGCTTCCTGGGTTGTCTGTAGTCTCTGATCAAGTCACATGACAGGAAGTAGAGGGTTTATATCAACAAATTAATCCCTTTCTAAGAGTCACAGATTTAGAGGATGCAACAAACAGACGACTCTCTAAATAGTCCGATTAAAAACGGTTTTCAGAAATTAAATTACTTTAGTCAACAGCAATGAATCAGTTGGTTGAACTGACAAGGTACAAATCTGTCGTTCTGCCCCTGAACAAGGCAGTTAACCCACTGTTCCTAGGCTGTCATTGAAATTAAGAATTTATTCTTAACTGACTTGCCTGGGCCATACATTCTCTGTTTACATTGAATGAAAGAATCTGCTTCAGAAGACCATATTAACGAATTATGGCTCACAGTGTAGCTCAGGGTCAAAGCTGTGGAGATCTGAAATAGCACTGTGTGTCAGTCTGGCTGGAGCCTGGAGGAGGGAAGCCAGCCAGGAGGGCAGTCAGGCCACACAACAGACCTCCTGCCTGGGTTGTGGAGTCAGCAGCCCCCTTGTAACTCCCTTAATTTACCAGGAGACAGGGACAGGCCTCACCTTGTACAGGGGACAGGACATCTCTTTCTCTTCATGTCACTCTCTCCCTGAGGAGGAGGAGGAGGAGGAGGTGGGCTAGAGAAGGAGGAGAGTTAGAGGAGGAGGAGGGGCAGAGGATGAGGAGGGGGGGTGTAGGAGGAGGAGGAGGTGTTGATGAGGAGGAGGAGGTAGAGGAGGAGGAGGTAAAGAAGGAGGAAAGGGGAGGTGGAGGAGGGCTAGAGAAGGAGGATGATGGGAAGAGGGATAGAGGAGGTGGGCGTAGAGGAGGGAGTGGGCGTAGAGGAGGAGGAGGTGGGCGGGTAGAGGAGGAGGAGGAGGTGGGCGGGTAGAGGAGGAGGTGGAGGTGGGCGGGTAGAGGAGGAGGTGGAGGTGGGCGGGTAGAGGAGGAGGTGTTTATAGGGTGTGAAGTGAGGATGTTATGGGGCCATCTGGATCTGTTTCCTGTATCCCTTCCCAGCAGCCTCTCGGTCTGACCCTGACGATGTTTTCCTGTACCTGTCCACACAGGACATCTCTCTCCCCCAACCCCCGGCCTATCGGCCCACCAGACACCTCAGTGTCTTCCTCTGCAACCAGACACTTTTAATATCTCATCACTTTTATCACTCAGAAATGATTTCCCCTGCAGGGAAAGGGGTGAGGAGAGAGTATACTCCGATAACAACTTTTGTATTGTGGTTGGAGTCAAATTCTACCTCTCTCCCGCTTGTGAAACATAATACATATTATCATTTGATTAGAGCGCCAGCCGGTAGCACAGACACATCTCTAAAGCACAGTCACGCTGTGATGTCACACAGCACCACTAAACCACGGTCTGTCGGGCACACAGTGATGAACGCCTCGTCACTAATCTGACTCAGGTGTCCCAGTGAGTTGAGAAACGCTGGCCGACCGCGGCTCGGGTGTCCTGTCCTCCGCTACAAATCTGCATCCCCAATGGCAACCTATTCCCTTTATAATGCCAATAGGACTCTGGTCAATAGTAGTGCTCCATGTAGGACTCTGGTCAATAGTAGTGCTCCATGTAGGACTCTATGTAAGACTCTGGTCAATAGTAGTGCTCCATGTAGGACTCTATGTAGGACTCTGGTCAATAGTAGGGCTCTATGTAGGGCTCTATATAGGGCAGGGAAACTATTTCTATATTTGGAAAAAATAGATTTTGTTGTTGTTTGTTGCATTATTTGATTTGAAGAATTAAATGTTGGGGAATTTAGTAGTGCTCTATGTAGGGAGTTTAGTAGTGCTCTATGTAGGGGAGATTAGTAGTGCTCTATGTAGGGAGTTTAGTAGTGCTCTATGTAGGGAGTTTAGTAGTGCTCTATGTAGGGGAGATTAGTAGTGCTCTATGTAGGGAGTTTAGTAGTGCTCTATGTAGGGAGTTTTGTAGTGCTCTATGTAGGGAGTTTTGTAGTGCTCTATGTAGGGGAGATTAGTAGTGCTCTATGTAGGGAGTTTAGTAGTGCTCTATGTAGGGAGTTTTGTAGTGCTCTATGTAGGGGAGATTAGTAGTGCTCTATGTAGGGAGTTTAGTAGTGCTCTATGTAGGGAGTTTTATGAATTATTTGCTTTTGGAATTTTCTACATTATTTTCAATATTATTCATTTCTATGTTCCGTGTCCTGGTCTGCTCTGTGTCCTGGTCTGCTCTGTGTCCTGGTCTGCTCGGTGTCCTGGTCTGCTCTGTGTCCTGGTCTGCTCTGTGTCCTGGTCTGATCGGAGTCCTGGTCTGATCGGAGTCCTGGTCTGATCGGAGTCCTGGTCTGCTCTGTGTCCTGGTCTGATCTGTGTCCTGGTCTGATCTGTGTCCTGGTCTGCTCTGTGTCCTGATCTGCTCTGTGTCCTGGTCTGCTCTGTGTCCTGGTCTGCTCTGTGTCCTGGTCTGCTCTGTGTCCTGGTCTGCTCTGTGTCCTGGTCTGCTCTGTGTCCTGGTCTGATCTGTGTCCTGGTCTGATCTGTGTCCTGGTCTGATCGGTGTCCTGGTCTGATCGGTGTCCTGGTCTGATCGGTGTCCTGGTCTGCTCTGTGTCCTGGTCTGCTCTGTGTCCTGGTCTGATCTGTGGCCTGGTCTGCTCTGTGTCCTGGTCTGCTGTGTGTCCTGGTCTGCTCTGTGTCCTGGTCTGCTCTGTGTCCTGGTCTGCTCTGTGTCCTGGTCTGATCGGAGTCCTGGTCTGATCGGTGTCCTGGTCTGCTCTGTGTCCTGGTCTGATCTGTGTCCTGGTCTGATCTGTGTCCTGGTCTGATCTGTGTCCTGGTCTGATCTGTGTCCTGGTCTGCTCTGTGTCCTGGTCTGATCTGTGTCCCGGTCTGCTCTGTGTCCCGGTCTGCTCTGTGTCCCGATCTGCTCTGTGTCCCGATCTGCTCTGTGTCCCGATCTGCTCTGTGTCCCGGTCTGCTCTGTGTCCCGGTCTGCTCTGTGTCCTGGTCTGCTCTGTGTCCCGGTCTGGTCTGTGTCCCGGTCTGCTCTGTGTCCCGGTCTGCTCTGTGTCCTGGTCTGTTCTATGTCCTGGTCTGGGACACAGAGGGGCTGGGCTGGGTCAGGGACAGAGAGACTGAGCTGGGTCAGGGACAGAGAGACTGGGCTGGGTCAGGGACAGAGAGACTGGGCTGGGTCAGGGACAGAGAGACTGGGCTGGGTCAGGGACAGAGAGACTGGGCTGGGTCAGGGACAGAGAACCTGGGCTTGGTCAGGGACAGAAGGGCTGGGCTTGGTCAGTGACAGAGAGACTGGGCTGGGTCAGGGACAGAGAGACTGGTCTGGGTCAGGGACAGAGAACCTGGGCTTGGTCAGGGACAGAAGGGCTGGGCTTGGTCAGTGACAGAGAGACTGGGCTGGGTCAGGGACAGAGAGACTGGGCTGGGTCAGGGACAGAGATTGGGCTGGGTCAGGGACAGAGACTAGGCTGGGTCAGGGACAGAAGGGCTGGGTAAGGGACATAGAGACTGGGCTGGGTCAGGGACAGAGAGACTGGGTAAGGGACAGAGAGGCTGGGTCAGGGACAGAGAGGCTGGGTCAGGGACAGAGAGGCTGGGTCAGGGACAGAGCCTGTGCTGGGTCAGGGATAGAGAGGCTGGGTCAGTGACAGAGACTGGGCTGGGTCAGGGACAGAGAGACTGGGCTGGGTCAGGGACAGAGAGACTGGGCTGGGTCAGGGACAGAGAGACTGGGCTGGGTCAGTGACAGAGAGACTGGGCTGGGTCAGGGACAGAGAGACTGGGCTGGGTCAGGGACAGAGAGACTGGGCTGGGTCAGGGACAGAGAGACTGGTCTGGGTCAGGGACAGAGAACCTGGGCTTGGTCAGGGACAGAAGGGCTGGGCTTGGTCAGTGACAGAGAGACTGGGCTGGGTCAGGGACAGAGAGACTGGGCTGGGTCAGGGACAGAGATTGGGCTGGGTCAGGGACAGAGACTAGGCTGGGTCAGGGACAGAAGGGCTGGGTAAGGGACATAGAGACTGGGCTGGGTCAGGGACAGAGAGACTGGGTAAGGGACAGAGAGGCTGGGTCAGGGACAGAGAGGCTGGGTCAGGGACAGAGAGGCTGGGTCAGGGACAGAGACTGTGCTGGGTCAGGGATAGAGAGGCTGGGTCAGTGACAGAGACTGGGCTGGGTCAGGGACAGAGAGACTGGGCTGGGTCAGAGAGGCTGGGTCAGGGACAGAGCCTGTGCTGGGTCAGGGATAGAGAGGCTGGGTCAGTGACAGAGACTGGGCTGGGTCAGGGACAGAGAGACTGGGCTGGGTCAGGGACAGAGAGACTGGGCTGGGTCAGGGACAGAGAGACTGGGCTGGGTCAGGGACAGAGAGACTGGGCTGGGTCAGGGACAGAGAGACTGGGCTGGGTCAGGGACAGAGAGACTGGTCTGGGTCAGGGACAGAGAGACTGGGTAAGGGACAGAGAGGCTGGGTCAGGGACAGAGAGGCTGGGTCAGGGACAGAGAGGCTGGGTCAGGGACAGAGCCTGTGCTGGGTCAGGGATAGAGAGGCTGGGTCAGTGACAGAGACTGGGCTGGGTCAGGGACAGAGAGACTGGGCTGGGTCAGGGACAGAGAGACTGGGCTGGGTCAGGGACAGAGAGACTGGGCTGGGTCAGGGACAGAGCGACTGGGCTGGGTCAGGGACAGAGAGACTGGGCTGGGTCAGGGACAGAGAGACTGGGCTGGGTCAGGGACAGAGAGACTGGGCTGGGTCAGGGACAGGGATTGGGCTGGGTCAGGGACAGAGATTGGGTTGGGTCAGGGACATAGAGACTGGGCTGGGTCAGGGACAGAGAGACCGGGCTGGGTCAGGGACAGAGAGAACAGGCTGGGTCAGGGACAGAGAGACTGGGCTGGGTCAGGGACAGAGAGACTGGGCTGGGTCAGGGACAGAGAGGCTGGGCTGGGTCAGGGACAGGGAGACTGGGCTGGGTCACGGACAGAGAGACTGGGCTGGGTCAGGGACAGAGAGACTGGGCTGGGTCAGGGACAGAGATACTGGGCTGGGTCAGGGACAAAGAGGCTGTGTCAGGTACAGAGAGGCTGGGTCAGGGATAGAGAGACTGGGTCAGGGACAGAGAGACTGGGCTGGGTCAGGGATAGGGAGACTGGGCTGGGTCATGGACAGAGAGACTGGGCTGGGTCAAGGACAGGGAGACTGGGCTGGGTCAGGGACAGAGAGACTGGGCTGGGTCAGGGACAGAAGGGCTGGGCTTGGTCAGGGACAGAAGGGCTGGGCTTGGTCAGGGACAGAGGGGCTGGGCTGGGTCGGGGACAGAGAGACTGGGCTGGGTCAGGGACAGAGAGACTGGGCTGGGTCAGGGACAGAGAGACTGGGCTGGGTCAAGGACAGAGAGACTGGGCTGGGTCAGGGACAGAGAGACTGGGCTGGGTCAGGGACAGAGAACCTGGGCTTGGTCAGGGACAGAAGGGCTGGGCTTGGTCAGTGACAGAGAGACTGGGCTGGGTCAGGGACAGAGAGACTGGGCTGGGTCAGGGACAGAGATTGGGCTGGGTCAGGGACAGAGACTAGGCTGGGTCAGGGACAGAAGGGCTGGGTAAGGGACATAGAGACTGGGCTGGGTCAGGGACAGAGAGACTGGGTAAGGGACAGAGAGGCTGGGTCAGGGACAGAGAGGCTGGGTCAGGGACAGAGAGGCTGGGTCAGGGACAGAGACTGTGCTGGGTCAGGGATAGAGAGGCTGGGTCAGTGACAGAGACTGGGCTGGGTCAGGGACAGAGAGACTGGGCTGGGTCAGAGAGGCTGGGTCAGGGACAGAGCCTGTGCTGGGTCAGGGATAGAGAGGCTGGGTCAGTGACAGAGACTGGGCTGGGTCAGGGACAGAGAGACTGGGCTGGGTCAGGGACAGAGAGACTGGGCTGGGTCAGGGACAGAGAGACTGGGCTGGGTCAGGGACAGAGAGACTGGGCTGGGTCAGGGACAGAGAGACTGGGCTGGGTCAGGGACAGAGAGACTGGTCTGGGTCAGGGACAGAGAGACTGGGTAAGGGACAGAGAGGCTGGGTCAGGGACAGAGAGGCTGGGTCAGGGACAGAGAGGCTGGGTCAGGGACAGAGCCTGTGCTGGGTCAGGGATAGAGAGGCTGGGTCAGTGACAGAGACTGGGCTGGGTCAGGGACAGAGAGACTGGGCTGGGTCAGGGACAGAGAGACTGGGCTGGGTCAGGGACAGAGAGACTGGGCTGGGTCAGGGACAGAGCGACTGGGCTGGGTCAGGGACAGAGAGACTGGGCTGGGTCAGGGACAGAGAGACTGGGCTGGGTCAGGGACAGAGAGACTGGGCTGGGTCAGGGACAGGGATTGGGCTGGGTCAGGGACAGAGATTGGGTTGGGTCAGGGACATAGAGACTGGGCTGGGTCAGGGACAGAGAGACCGGGCTGGGTCAGGGACAGAGAGAACAGACTGGGTCAGGGACAGAGAGACTGGGCTGGGTCAGGGACAGAGAGACTGGGCTGGGTCAGGGACAGAGAGGCTGGGCTGGGTCAGGGACAGGGAGACTGGGCTGGGTCAGGGACAGAGAGACTGGGCTGGGTCAGGGACAGAGATACTGGGCTGGGTCAGGGATAGGGAGACTGGGCTGGGTCATGGACAGAGAGACTGGGCTGGGTCAAGGACAGGGAGACTGGGCTGGGTCAGGGACAGAGAGACTGGGCTGGGTCAGGGACAGAAGGGCTGGGCTTGGTCAGGGACAGAAGGGCTGGGCTTGGTCAGGGACAGAGGGGCTGGGCTGGGTCGGGGACAGAGAGACTGGGCTGGGTCAGGGACAGAGAGACTGGGCTGGGTCAGGGACAGAGAGACTGGGCTGGGTCAAGGACAGAGAGACTGGGCTGGGTCAGGGACAGAGAGACTGGGCTGGGTCAGGGACAGAGAACCTGGGCTTGGTCAGGGACAGAAGGGCTGGGCTTGGTCAGTGACAGAGAGACTGGGCTGGGTCAGGGACAGAGAGACTGGGCTGGGTCAGGGACAGAGATTGGGCTGGGTCAGGGACAGAGACTAGGCTGGGTCAGGGACAGAAGGGCTGGGTAAGGGACATAGAGACTGGGCTGGGTCAGGGACAGAGAGACTGGGTAAGGGACAGAGAGGCTGGGTCAGGGACAGAGAGGCTGGGTCAGGGACAGAGAGGCTGGGTCAGGGACAGAGCCTGTGCTGGGTCAGGGATAGAGAGGCTGGGTCAGTGACAGAGACTGGGCTGGGTCAGGGACAGAGAGACTGGGCTGGGTCAGGGACAGAGAGACTGGGCTGGGTCAGGGACAGAGAGACTGGGCTGGGTCAGTGACAGAGAGACTGGGCTGGGTCAGGGACAGAGAGACTGGGCTGGGTCAGGGACAGAGAGACTGGGCTGGGTCAGGGACAGAGAGACTGGTCTGGGTCAGGGACAGAGAACCTGGGCTTGGTCAGGGACAGAAGGGCTGGGCTTGGTCAGTGACAGAGAGACTGGGCTGGGTCAGGGACAGAGAGACTGGGCTGGGTCAGGGACAGAGATTGGGCTGGGTCAGGGACAGAGACTAGGCTGGGTCAGGGACAGAAGGGCTGGGTAAGGGACATAGAGACTGGGCTGGGTCAGGGACAGAGAGACTGGGTAAGGGACAGAGAGGCTGGGTCAGGGACAGAGAGGCTGGGTCAGGGACAGAGAGGCTGGGTCAGGGACAGAGACTGTGCTGGGTCAGGGATAGAGAGGCTGGGTCAGTGACAGAGACTGGGCTGGGTCAGGGACAGAGAGACTGGGCTGGGTCAGAGAGGCTGGGTCAGGGACAGAGCCTGTGCTGGGTCAGGGATAGAGAGGCTGGGTCAGTGACAGAGACTGGGCTGGGTCAGGGACAGAGAGACTGGGCTGGGTCAGGGACAGAGAGACTGGGCTGGGTCAGGGACAGAGAGACTGGGCTGGGTCAGGGACAGAGAGACTGGGCTGGGTCAGGGACAGAGAGACTGGGCTGGGTCAGGGACAGAGAGACTGGGTAAGGGACAGAGAGGCTGGGTCAGGGACAGAGAGGCTGGGTCAGGGACAGAGAGGCTGGGTCAGGGACAGAGCCTGTGCTGGGTCAGGGATAGAGAGGCTGGGTCAGTGACAGAGACTGGGCTGGGTCAGGGACAGAGAGACTGGGCTGGGTCAGGGACAGAGAGACTGGGCTGGGTCAGGGACAGAGAGACTGGGCTGGGTCAGGGACAGAGCGACTGGGCTGGGTCAGGGACAGAGAGACTGGGCTGGGTCAGGGACAGAGAGACTGGGCTGGGTCAGGGACAGAGAGACTGGGCTGGGTCAGGGACAGGGATTGGGCTGGGTCAGGGACAGAGATTGGGTTGGGTCAGGGACATAGAGACTGGGCTGGGTCAGGGACAGAGAGACCGGGCTGGGTCAGGGACAGAGAGAACAGGCTGGGTCAGGGACAGAGAGACTGGGCTGGGTCAGGGACAGAGAGACTGGGCTGGGTCAGGGACAGAGAGGCTGGGCTGGGTCAGGGACAGGGAGACTGGGCTGGGTCAGGGACAGAGAGACTGGGCTGGGTCAGGGACAGAGAGACTGGGCTGGGTCAGGGACAGAGATACTGGGCTGGGTCAGGGACAAAGAGGCTGGGTCAGGTACAGAGAGGCTGGGTCAGGGATAGAGAGACTGGGTCAGGGACAGAGAGACTGGGCTGGGTCAGGGATAGGGAGACTGGGCTGGGTCATGGACAGAGAGACTGGGCTGGGTCAAGGACAGGGAGACTGGGCTGGGTCAGGGACAGAGAGACTGGGCTGGGTCAGGGACAGAAGGGCTGGGCTTGGTCAGGGACAGAAGGGCTGGGCTTGGTCAGGGACAGAGGGGCTGGGCTGGGTCGGGGACAGAGAGACTGGGCTGGGTCAGGGACAGAGAGACTGGGCTGGGTCAGGGACAGAGAGACTGGGCTGGGTCAAGGACAGAGAGACTGGGCTGGGTCAGGGACAGAGAGACTGGGCTGGGTCAGGGACAGAGAACCTGGGCTTGGTCAGGGACAGAAGGGCTGGGCTTGGTCAGTGACAGAGAGACTGGGCTGGGTCAGGGACAGAGAGACTGGGCTGGGTCAGGGACAGAGATTGGGCTGGGTCAGGGACAGAGACTAGGCTGGGTCAGGGACAGAAGGGCTGGGTAAGGGACATAGAGACTGGGCTGGGTCAGGGACAGAGAGACTGGGTAAGGGACAGAGAGGCTGGGTCAGGGACAGAGAGGCTGGGTCAGGGACAGAGAGGCTGGGTCAGGGACAGAGACTGTGCTGGGTCAGGGATAGAGAGGCTGGGTCAGTGACAGAGACTGGGCTGGGTCAGGGACAGAGAGACTGGGCTGGGTCAGAGAGGCTGGGTCAGGGACAGAGCCTGTGCTGGGTCAGGGATAGAGAGGCTGGGTCAGTGACAGAGACTGGGCTGGGTCAGGGACAGAGAGACTGGGCTGGGTCAGGGACAGAGAGACTGGGCTGGGTCAGGGACAGAGAGACTGGGCTGGGTCAGGGACAGAGAGACTGGGCTGGGTCAGGGACAGAGAGACTGGGCTGGGTCAGGGACAGAGAGACTGGTCTGGGTCAGGGACAGAGAGACTGGGTAAGGGACAGAGAGGCTGGGTCAGGGACAGAGAGGCTGGGTCAGGGACAGAGAGGCTGGGTCAGGGACAGAGCCTGTGCTGGGTCAGGGATAGAGAGGCTGGGTCAGTGACAGAGACTGGGCTGGGTCAGGGACAGAGAGACTGGGCTGGGTCAGGGACAGAGAGACTGGGCTGGGTCAGGGACAGAGAGACTGGGCTGGGTCAGGGACAGAGAGACTGAGCTGGGTCAGGGACAGAGAGACTGGGCTGGGGTAGGGACAGAGAGACTGGGCTGAGGCAGGGACAGAGAGACTGGGCTGGGTCAGGGACAGAGAGACTGGGCTGGGTCAGGGACAGAGAGACAGGGCTGGGTCAGGGACAGAGAGACAGGGCTGGGTCAGGGACAGAGAGGCTGGGCTGGGTCAGGGACAGAGAGGCTGGGTCAGGGACAGAGAGACTGGGCTGGGTCAGGGACAGAGAGACTTGGTCAGGGACAGAGAGGCTGGGTCAGGGACAGAGAGGCTGGGCTGGGTCAGGGACAGAGATACTGGGCTGGGTCAGGGACAGAGACACTGGGCTGGGTCAGGGACAGAGACTGGGCTGGGGCAGGGATAGAGAGGCTGGGTCAGGGACAGAGAGACTGGGCTGGGTCAGGGACAGAGAGACTGGGCTGGGTCAGGGACAGAGACACTGGGCTGGGTCAGGGACAGAGACTGGGCTGGGGCAGGGATAGAGAGGCTGGGTCAGGGACAGAGAGACTGGGCTGGGTCAGGGACAGAGACTGGGCTGGGGCAGGGATAGAGAGGCTGGGTCAGAGACAGAGATACTGGGCTGGGTCAGGGACAGTGATACTGGGCTGGGTCAGAGACAGAAAGGCTGGGTCAGAGACAGAAGGGCTGGGTCAGAGACAGAAGGGCTGGGCTGGGTCAGAGACAGAGATACTGAGCTGGGTCAGACACAGAAGGGCTGGGTCAGAGACAGAGACTGGGCTGGGTCAGTGACAGAGAGTGGGCGTGGTCAGGGACAGAGACTGGGCTGGGTCAGGGATCGAGAGGCTGGGTCAGTGACAGAGACTGGGCTGGGACAGAGAGACTGGGCTGGGTTGGGGACAGAGAGACTGGGCTGGGTCAGGGACAGAGATACTGGGCTGGGTCAGAGAGGCTGTGTCAGGGACAGAGAGGCTGGGTCAGGGACATAGAGAATGGGCTGGGTCAGGGACAGAGAGGCTGGGTCAGGGACATAGAGACTGGGCTGGGTCAGGGACAGAGAGACTGAGCTGGGTCAGGGACAGAGAGACTGAGCTGGGTCAGGGACAGAGAGACTGGGCTGGGGTAGGGACAGAGAGACTGGGCTGAGGCAGGGACAGAGAGACTGGGCTGGGTCAGGGACAGAGAGACTGGGCTGGGTCAGGGACAGAGAGACAGGGCTGGGTCAGGGACAGAGAGACAGGGCTGGGTCAGGGACAGAGAGGCTGGGCTGGGTCAGGGACAGAGAGGCTGGGTCAGGGACAGAGAGACTGGGCTGGGTCAGGGACAGAGAGACTGGGTCAGGGACAGAGAGGCTGGGTCAGGGACAGAGAGGCTGGGCTGGGTCAGGGACAGAGACTGGGCTGGGGCAGGGATAGAGAGGCTGGGTCAGGGACAGAGAGACTGGGCTGGGTCAGGGACAGAGAGACTGGGCTGGGTCAGGGACAGAGACACTGGGCTGGGTCAGGGACAGAGACTGGGCTGGGGCAGGGATAGAGAGGCTGGGTCAGGGACAGAGAGACTGGGCTGGGTCAGGGACAGAGATACTGGGCTGGGTCAGGGACAGAGAGGCTGGGCTGGGTCAGAGACAGAAGGGCTGGGTCAGAGACAGAAGGGCTGGGCTGGGTCAGAGACAGAAGTGCTAGCTGGGTCAGAGACAAAGAGACTGGGCTGGGTCAGAGACAGAGATACTGGGCTGGGTCAGGGACAGTGATACTGGGCTGGGTCAGAGACAGAAAGGCTGGGTCAGAGACAGAAGGGCTGGGTCAGAGACAGAAGGGCTGGGCTGGGTCAGAGACAGAGATACTGGGCTGGGTCAGACACAGAAGGGCTGGGTCAGAGACAGAGACTGGGCTGGGTCAGGGACAGAGAGTGGGCGTGGTAAGGGACAGAGACTGGGCTGGGTCAGGGATCGAGAGGCTGGGTCAGTGACAGAGACTGCGCTGGGACATAGAGACTGGGCTGGGTCAGGGACAGAGATACTGGGCTGGGTCAGGGACAGAGACTGGGCTGGGGCAGGGATAGAGACTGGGCCTGTTCAGGGACAGAGAGGCTGGGTCAGGGACAGAGAGGCTGGGTCAGGGACAGAGAGGCTGGGCTGGGTCAGGGACAGAGATACTGGGCTGGGTCAGGGACAGAGACACTGGGCTGGGTCAGGGACAGAGACTGGGCTGGGGCAGGGATAGAGAGGCTGGGTCAGGGACAGAGAGACTGGGCTGGGTCAGGGACAGAGAGACTGGGCTGGGTCAGGGACAGAGACACTGGGCTGGGTCAGGGACAGAGACTGGGCTGGGGCAGGGATAGAGAGGCTGGGTCAGGGACAGAGAGACTGGGCTGGGTCAGGGACAGAGACTGGGCTGGTTCAGGGACAGAGAGACTAAGCTGAGTCAGGGACAGAAACACTGGGCAGGGTCAGGGACAGAGAGACTGGGCTGGGTCAGGGACAGAGAGACTGGGCTGGGTCAGGGACAGAGAGACTGGGCTGGGTCAGGGACAGAGAGACTGGGCTGGGTCAGGGACAGAGAGACTGGGCTGGGTCAGGGACAGAGAGACTGAGCTGGGTCAGGGACAGAGAGACTGGGCTGGGGTAGGGACAGAGAGGCTGGGTCAGGGACATAGAGACTGGGCTGGGTCAGGGACAGAGAGGCTGGGTCAGGGACATAGAGACTGGGCTGGGTCAGGGACAGAGAGACTAAGCTGGGTCAGGGACAGAGATACTGGGCTGGGTCAGGGACAGAGACACTGGGCTTGGTCAGGGACAGAGACTGGTCTGGGGCAGGGATAGAGAGGCTGGTCAGGGACAGAGAGACTGGGCTGGGTCAGGGACAGAGAGACTGGGATGGGTCAGGGACAGGGAGACTGGGCTGGGTCAGGGACAGAGACTGGGCTGGTTCAGGGACAGAGAGACTAAGCTGAGTCAGGGACAGAAAGACTGGGCTGGGTCAGGGACAGAGAGACTGGGCTGGGTCAGGGACAGAGAGACTGGGCTGGGTCAGGGACAGAGAGACTGGGCTGGGTCAGGGACAGAGAGACTGGGCTGGGTCAGGGACAGAGAGACTGAGCTGGGTCAGGGACAGAGAGACTGGACTGGGGTAGGGACAGAGAGACTGGGCTGAGGCAGGGACAGAGAGAGTGGGCTGGGTCAGGGACAGAGAGACTGGGCTTGGTCAGGGACAGAGAGACTGGGCTGGGTCAGGGACAGAGAGGCTGGGTCCGGGACAGAGAGGCTGGGTCAGGGACAGAGAGGCTTGGCTGGGTCAGGGACAGAGAGACTGGGTCAGGGACAGAGAGGCTGGGTCAGGGACAGAGAGGCTGGGCTGGGTCAGGGACAGAGACTGGGCTGGGGCAGGGATAGAGAGGCTGGGTCAGGGACAGAGAGACTGGGCTGGGTCAGGGACAGAGAGACTGGGCTGGGTCAGGGACAGAGACACTGGGCTGGGTCAGGGACAGAGACTGGGCTGGGGCAGGGATAGAGAGGCTGGGTCAGGGACAGAGAGACTGGGCTGGGTCAGGGACAGAGATACTGGGCTGGGTCAGGGACAGAGAGGCTGGGCTGGGTCAGAGACAGAAGGGCTGGGTCAGAGACAGAAGGGCTGGGCTGGGTCAGAGACAGAAGTGCTAGCTGGGTCAGAGACAAAGAGACTGGGCTGGGTCAGAGACAGAGATACTGGGCTGGGTCAGGGACAGTGATACTGGGCTGGGTCAGAGACAGAAAGGCTGGGTCAGAGACAGAAGGGCTGGGTCAGAGACAGAAGGGCTGGGCTGGGTCAGAGACAGAGATACTGGGCTGGGTCAGACACAGAAGGGCTGGGTCAGAGACAGAGACTGGGCTGGGTCAGGGACAGAGAGTGGGCGTGGTCAGGGACAGAGACTGGGCTGGGTCAGGGATCGAGAGACTGGGTCAGTGACAGAGACTGCGCTGGGACATAGAGACTGGGCTGGGTTGGGGACAGAGAGACTGGGCTGGGTCAGGGACAGAGATACTGGGCTGGGTCAGGGACAGAGACTGGGCTGGGGCAGGGATAGAGACTGGGCCTGTTCAGGGACAGAGAGGCTGGGTCAGGGACAGAGAGGCTGGTTCAGGGACAGAGAGGCTGGGCTGGGTCAGGGACAGAGATACTGGGCTGGGTCAGGGACAGAGACACTGGGCTGGGTCAGGGACAGAGACTGGGCTGGGGCAGGGATAGAGAGGCTGGGTCAGGGACAGAGAGACTGGGCTGGGTCAGGGACAGAGAGACAGGGCTGGGTCAGGGACAGAGAGACAGGGCTGGGTCAGGGACAGAGAGGCTGGGCTGGGTCAGGGACAGAGAGGCTGGGTCAGGGACAGAGAGACTGGGCTGGGTCAGGGACAGAGAGACTGGGTCAGGGACAGAGAGGCTGGGTCAGGGACAGAGAGGCTGGGCTGGGTCAGGGACAGAGACTGGGCTGGGGCAGGGATAGAGAGGCTGGGTCAGGGACAGAGAGACTGGGCTGGGTCAGGGACAGAGAGACTGGGCTGGGTCAGGGACAGAGACACTGGGCTGGGTCAGGGACAGAGACTGGGCTGGGGCAGGGATAGAGAGGCTGGGTCAGGGACAGAGAGACTGGGCTGGGTCAGGGACAGAGATACTGGGCTGGGTCAGGGACAGAGAGGCTGGGCTGGGTCAGAGACAGAAGGGCTGGGTCAGAGACAGAAGTGCTAGCTGGGTCAGAGACAAAGAGACTGGGCTGGGTCAGAGACAGAGATACTGGGCTGGGTCAGGGACAGTGATACTGGGCTGGGTCAGAGACAGAAAGGCTGGGTCAGAGACAGAAGGGCTGGGTCAGAGACAGAAGGGCTGGGCTGGGTCAGAGACAGAGATACTGGGCTGGGTCAGACACAGAAGGGCTGGGTCAGAGACAGAGACTGGGCTGGGTCAGGGACAGAGAGTGGGCGTGGTCAGGGACAGAGACTGGGCTGGGTCAGGGATCGAGAGGCTGGGTCAGTGACAGAGACTGCGCTGGGACATAGAGACTGGGCTGGGTCAGGGACAGAGACTGGGCTGGGGCAGGGATAGAGACTGGGCCTGTTCAGGGACAGAGAGGCTGGGTCAGGGACAGAGAGGCTGGGTCAGGGACAGAGAGGCTGGGCTGGGTCAGGGACAGAGATACTGGGCTGGGTCAGGGACAGAGACACTGGGCTGGGTCAGGGACAGAGACTGGGCTGGGGCAGGGATAGAGAGGCTGGGTCAGGGACAGAGAGACTGGGCTGAGTCAGGGACAGAGAGACTGGGCTGGGTCAGGGACAGAGACACTGGGCTGGGTCAGGGACAGAGACTGGGCTGGGGCAGGGATAGAGAGGCTGGGTCAGGGACAGAGAGACTGGGCTGGGTCAGGGACAGAGACTGGGCTGGTTCAGGGACAGAGAGACTAAGCTGAGTCAGGGACAGAAACACTGGGCAGGGTCAGGGACAGAGAGACTGGGCTGGGTCAGGGACAGAGAGACTGGGCTGGGTCAGGGACAGAGAGACTGGTCTGGGTCAGGGACAGAGAGACTGGGCTGGGTCAGGGACAGAGAGACTGGGCTGGGTCAGGGACAGAGAGACTGAGCTGGGTCAGGGACAGAGAGACTGGGCTGGGGTAGGGACAGAGAGGCTGGGTCAGGGACATAGAGACTGGGCTGGGTCAGGGACAGAGAGGCTGGGTCAGGGACATAGAGACTGGGCTGGGTCAGGGACAGAGAGACTAAGCTGGGTCAGGGACAGAGATACTGGGCTGGGTCAGGGACAGAGACACTGGGCTGGGTCAGGGACAGAGACTGGTCTGGGGCAGGGATAGAGAGGCTGGTCAGGGACAGAGAGACTGGGCTGGGTCAGGGACAGAGAGACTGGGATGGGTCAGGGACAGGGAGACTGGGCTGGGTCAGGGACAGAGACTGGGCTGGGTCAGGGACAGAGAGACTAAGCTGGGTCAGGGACAGAGACACTGGGCTGGGTCAGGGACAGAGACTGGGCTGGGGCAGGGATAGAGAGGCTGGGTCAGGGACAGAGAGACTGGGCTGAGTCAGGGACAGAGAGACTGGGCTGGGTCAGGGACAGAGACACTGGGCTGGGTCAGGGACAGAGACTGGGCTGGGGCAGGGATAGAGAGGCTGGGTCAGGGACAGAGAGACTGGGCTGGGTCAGGGACAGAGACTGGGCTGGTTCAGGGACAGAGAGACTAAGCTGAGTCAGGGACAGAAACACTGGGCAGGGTCAGGGACAGAGAGACTGGGCTGGGTCAGGGACAGAGAGACTGGGCTGGGTCAGGGACAGAGAGACTGGTCTGGGTCAGGGACAGAGAGACTGGGCTGGGTCAGGGACAGAGAGACTGGGCTGGGTCAGGGACAGAGAGACTGAGCTGGGTCAGGGACAGAGAGACTGGGCTGGGGTAGGGACAGAGAGGCTGGGTCAGGGACATAGAGACTGGGCTGGGTCAGGGACAGAGAGGCTGGGTCAGGGACATAGAGACTGGGCTGGGTCAGGGACAGAGAGACTAAGCTGGGTCAGGGACAGAGATACTGGGCTGGGTCAGGGACAGAGACACTGGGCTGGGTCAGGGACAGAGACTGGTCTGGGGCAGGGATAGAGAGGCTGGTCAGGGACAGAGAGACTGGGCTGGGTCAGGGACAGAGAGACTGGGATGGGTCAGGGACAGGGAGACTGGGCTGGGTCAGGGACAGAGACTGGGCTGGTTCAGGGACAGAGAGACTAAGCTGAGTCAGGGACAGAAAGACTGGGCTGGGTCAGGGACAGAGAGACTGGGCTGGGTCAGGGACAGAGAGACTGGGCTGGGTCAGGGACAGAGAGACTGGGCTGGGTCAGGGACAGAGAGACTGGGCTGGGTCAGGGACAGAGAGACTGGGCTGGGTCAGGGACAGAGAGACGGAGCTGGGTCAGGGACAGAGAGACTGGACTGGGGTAGGGACAGAGAGACTGGGCTGAGGCAGGGACAGAGAGACTGGGCTGGGTCAGGGACAGAGAGACTGGGCTTGGTCAGGGACAGAGAGACTGGGCTGGGTCAGGGACAGAGACTGGGCTGGGTCAGGGACAGAGAGACTGGGCTGGGTCAGGGACAGAGAGACTGGGCTGGGTCAGGGACAGAGAGACTGGGCTGGGTCAGGGACAGAGAGACTGGGCTGGGTCAGGGACAGAGAGACTGGGAAAGGGACAGAGAGGCTGGGTCAGGGACATAGAGACTGGGCTGGGTCAGGGACAGAGAGACTGGGCGTGGTCAGGGACAGAGACTGGGCTGGGTCAGGGATAAAGAGGCTGGGTCAGTGACAGAGACTGGGCTGGGGCAGGGACAGAGAGACTGGGCTGGTGCAGGGACAGAGAGACTGGGCTGGTGCAGGGACAGAGAGACTGGGCTGGGTCAGGGACAGAGAGACTGGGCTGGGTCAGGGACAGAGATACTGGGCTGGGTCAGGGACAGAGAGACTGGGTAAGGGACAGAGAGGCTGGGTCAGGGACAGAGAGGCTTGGTCAGGGACAGAGAGGCTGGGTCAGGGACAGAGCCTGTGCTGGGTCAGGGATAGAGAGGCTGGGTCAGTGACAGAGACTGGGCTGGGTCAGGGACAGAGAGACTGGGCTGGGTCAGGGACAGAGAGACTGGGCTGGGTCAGGGACAGAGAGACTGGGCTGGGTCAGGGACAGAGAGACTGGGCTGGGTCAGGGACAGAGAGACTGGGCTGGGTCAGGGACAGAGAGACTGGGCTGGGTCAGGGACAGAGAGACTGGTCTGGGTCAGGGACAGAGAGACTAAGCTGGGTCAGGGACAGAGAAACTGGGCTGGGTCAGGGACAGAGAGACTGGGCTGGGTCAGGGACAGAGACACTGGGCTGGGTCAGGGACAGAGACTGGGCTGGGGCAGGGATAGAGAGGCTGGTCAGGGACAGAGAGACTGGGCTGGGTCAGGGACAGAGAGACTGGGATGGGTCAGGGACAGGGAGACTGGGCTGGGTCAGGGACAGAGACTGGGCTGGTTCAGGGACAGAGAGACTAAGCTGGGTCAGGGACAGAAAGACTGGGCTGGGTCAGGGACAGAGAGACTGGGCTGGGTCAGGGACAGAGAGACTGGGCTGGGTCAGGGACAGAGAGACTGGGCTGGGTCAGGGACAGAGAGACTGGGCTGGGTCAGGGACAGAGAGACTGAGCTGGGTCAGGGACAGAGAGACTGGGCTGGGGTAGGGACAGAGAGGCTGGGTCAGGGACATAGAGACTGGGCTGGGTCAGGGACAGAGAGGCTGGGTCAGGGACATAGAGACTGGGCTGGGTCAGGGACAGAGAGACTAAGCTGGGTCAGGGACAGAGATACTGGGCTGGGTCAGGGACAGAGACACTGGGCTGGGTCAGGGACAGAGACTGGTCTGGGGCAGGGATAGAGAGGCTGGTCAGGGACAGAGAGACTGGGCTGGGTCAGGGACAGAGAGACTGGGATGGGTCAGGGACAGGGAGACTGGGCTGGGTCAGGGACAGAGACTGGGCTGGTTCAGGGACAGAGAGACTAAGCTGAGTCAGGGACAGAAAGACTGGGCTGGGTCAGGGACAGAGAGAATGGGCTGGGTCAGGGACAGAGAGACTGTCCCTGACAGTCTGTCCCTGGGCTATATAAATAAATTTGATTTGATTTGATTTGATTTGATTTGGGCTGGGTCAGGGACAGAGAGACTGGGCTGGGTCAGGTACAGAGAGACTGGGCTGGGTCAGTGACAGAGAGACTGGGTTGGGTCAGGGACAGAGAGACTGGTCTGGGTCAGGGACAGAGAGACTGGGCTGGGTCAGGGACAGAGAGACTGGGCTGGGTCAGGGACAGAGAGACCGGGCTGGGTCTGGGACAGAGAGACTGGGCTGGGTCAGGGACAGAGAGACTGGGCTGGGTCAGGGACAGAGAGGCTGGGCTGGGTCAGGGACAGAGAGGCTGGGACAGGGACAGAGAGACTGGGCTGGGTCAGGGACAGAGAGACTGGGCTGGGTCAGGGACAGAGATACTGGGCTGGGTCAGGGACAGAGATACTGGGCTGGGTCAGGGACAGAGACTGGGCTGGGGAAGGGACAGAGAGACTGGGATGGGTCAGGGACAGAGAGACAGGGCTGGGTCAGGGACAGAGAGACAGGGCTGGGTCAGGGACAGAGAGACTGGGCTGGGTCAGGGACAGAGAGACTGGGCTGGGTCAGGGACAGAGATACTGGGCTGGGTCAGGGACAGAGACACTGGGCTGGGTCAGGGACAGAGACTGGGCTGGGGCAGGAATAGAGAGGCTGGTCAGGGACAGAGAGACTGGGCTGGGTCAGGGACAGAGAGACTGGGATGGGTCAGGGACAGAGACTGGGCTGGTTCAGGGACAGAGAGACTAAGCTGTTTCAGGGACAGAGAGACTGGGCTGGGTCAGGGACAGAGAGACTGGGCTGGGTCAGGGACAGAGAGACTGGGCTGGGTCAGGGACAGAGAGACTGGGCTGGGTCAAGGACAGAGAGACTGGGCTGGGTCAGGGACAGAGAGACTGGGCTGGGGTAGGGACAGAGAGACTGGGCTGGGGCAGGGACAGAGAGACTGGGCTGGGTCAGGGACAGAGAGACTGGGCTGGGTCAGGGACAGAGAGACTGGGCTTGGTCAGGGACAGAGAGACTGGGCTGGGTCAGGGACAGAGAGACTGGACTGGGTCAGGGACAGAGAGACTGGGCTGGGTCAGGGACAGAGAGACTGGGCTGGGTCAGGGACAGAGAGACTGGGTCAGGGACAGAGAGACTGGGTCAGGGACAGAGAGACTAGGCTGGGTCAGGGACAGAGAGGCTGGGTCAGGGACAGAGAGGCTGGGTCAGGGACAGAGAGGCTTGGCTGGGTCAGGGACAGAGATACTGGGCTGGGTCAGGGACAGAGACGCTGGGCTGGGTCAGGGACAGAGACTGGGCTGGGGCAGGTATAGAGAGGCTGGTTCAGGGACAGAGAGACTGGGCTGGGTAAGGGACAGAGAGACTGGGTCAGGGACAGAGAGGCTGGGTCAGGGACAGAGACACTGGGCTGGGTCAGGGACAGAGACTGGGCTGGGCCAGGGATAGAGAGGCTGGGTCAGGGACAGAGAGACTGGGCTGGGTCAGGGACAGAGATACTGGGCTGGGTCAGGGACAGAGAGGCTGGGCTGGGTCAGAGACAGAAGGGCTGGGTCAGAGACAGAAGGGCTGGGCTGGGTCAGAGACAGAAGTGCTAGCTGGGTCAGAGACAAAGAGACTGGGCTGGGTCAGAGACAGAGATACTGGGCTGGGTCAGGGACAGTGATACTGGGCTGGGTCAGAGACAGAAAGGCTGGGTCAGAGACAGAAGGGCTGGGTCAGAGACAGAAGGGCTGGGCTGGGTCAGAGACAGAGATACTGGGCTGGGTCAGACAGAGAAGGGCTGGGTCAGAGACAGAGACTGGGCTGGGTCAGGGACAGAGAGTGGGCGTGGTCAGGGACAGAGACTGGGCTGGGTCAGTGACAGAGACTGCGCTGGGACAGAGAGACTGGGCTGGGTTGGGGACAGAGAGACTGGGCTGGGTCAGGGACAGAGATACTGGGCTGGGTCAGGGACAGAGACTGGGCTGGGGCAGGGATAGAGAGGCTGGTCAGGGACAGAGAGACTGGGTTGGGTCAGGGACAGAGAGACTGGGATGGGTCAGGGACAGAGACTGGGCCTGTTCAGGGACAGAGAGACTAAGCTGAGTCAGGGACAGAGAGACTGGGCTGGGTCAGGGACAGAGGGACTGGGCTGGGTCAAGGACAGAGAGACTGGGCTGGGTCAGGGACAGAGAGACTGGGGTGGGTCAGGGACAGAGTGACTGGGTCAGGGACAGAGAGACTGGGTCAGGGACAGAGAGACTGGGTCAGGGACAGAGAGACTAGGCTGGGTCAGGGACAGAGAGGCTGGGTCAGGGACAGAGAGGCTGGGTCAGGGACAGAGAGGCTTGGCTGGGTCAGGGACAGAGATACTGGGCTGGGTCAGGGACAGAGACGCTGGGCTGGGTCAGGGACAGAGACTGGGCTGGGGCAGGTATAGAGAGGCTGGTTCAGGGACAGAGAGACTGGGCTGGGTAAGGGACAGAGAGACTGGGTCAGGGACAGAGAGGCTGGGTCAGGGACAGAGAGACTGGGCTTGGGTCAGGGACAGAGAGACTGGGCTGGGTCAGGGACAGAGACACTGGGCTGGGTCAGGGACAGAGACTGGGCTGGGGCAGGGATAGAGAGGCTGGGTCAGGGACAGAGAGACTGGGCTGGGTCAGGGACAGAGAGACTGGGCTGGGTCAGGGACAGAGAGGCTGGGCTTTGTCAGAGACAGAAGGGCTGGGTCAGAGACAGAAGGGCTGGGCTGGGTCAGAGACAGAAGTGCTAGCTGGGTCAGAGACAAAGAGACTGGGCTGGGTCAGAGACAGAGATACTGGGCTGGGTCAGGGACAGTGATACTGGGCTGGGTCAGAGACAGAAAGGCTGGGTCAGAGACAGTAGGGCTGGGTCAGAGACAGAAGGGCTGGGCTGGGTCAGAGACAGAGATACTGGGCTGGGTCAGACACAGAAGGGCTGGGTCAGAGACAGAGACTGGGCTGGGTCAGGGACAGAGAGTGGGCGTGGTCAGGGACAGAGAATGGGCTGGGTCAGGGATCGAGAGGCTGGGTCAGTGACAGAGACTGGGCTGGGACAGAGAGACTGGGCTGGGTCGGACAAGAGAGACTGGGCTGGGTCAGGGACAGAGATACTGGGCTGGGTCAGAGAGGCTGTGTCAGGAACAGAGAGGCTGGGTCAGGGACATAGAGACTGGGCTGGGTCAGGGACAGAGAGACTGAGAGAGGGACAGAGAGGCTGGGTCAGGGACAGAGAGGCTGGGTCAGGGACATAGAGACTGGGCTGGGTCAGGGACAGAGAGACTGGGCTGGGTCAGGGACAGAGAGACTGGGCTGGGTCAGGGACAGAGAGACTGAGCTGGGTCAGGGACAGAGAGACTGGGCTGGGGTAGGGACAGAGAGACTGGGCTGAGGCAGGGACAGAGAGACTGGGCTGGGTCAGGGACAGAGAGACTGGGCTGGGTCAGGGACAGAGAGACTGGGCTGGGTCAGGGACAGAGAGACTGGGCTGGGTCAGGGACAGAGAGACTGGGCTGGGTCAGGGACAGAGAGGCTGGGCTGGGTCAGGGACAGAGAGGCTGGGACAGGGACAGAGAGACTGGGCTGGGTCAGGGACAGAGAGACTGGGCTGGGTCAAGGACAGAGATACTGGGCTGGGTCAGGGACAGAGATACTGGGCTGGGTCAGGGACAGAGCCTGGGCTGGGGCAGGGACAGAGAGAATGGAATGGGTCAGGGACAGGGAGACTGGGATGGGTCAGGGACAGGGAGACTGGGATGGGTCAGGGACAGAGAGACTAAGCTGAGTCAGGGACAGAGAGACTGGGCTGGGTCAGGGACAGAGAGACTGGGCTGGGTCAGGGACAGAGAGACTGGGCTGGGTCAGGGACAGAGAGACTGGGCTGGGTCAGGGACAGAGAGACTGGGCTGGGTCAGGGACAGAGAGACTGGGCTGGGTCAGGGACAGAGAGACTGGGCTGGGGTAGGGACAGAGAGACTGGGCTGAGGCAGGGACAGAGAGACTGGGCTGGGTCAGGGACAGAGAGACTGGGCTGGGTCAGGGACAGAGAGACTGGGCTGGGTCAGGGACAGAGAGACTGGGCTGGGTCAGGGACAGAGAGACTGGGCTGGGTCAGGGACAGAGAGGCTGGGCTGGGTCAGGGACAGAGAGGCTGGGACAGGGACAGAGAGACTGGGCTGGGTCAGGGACAGAGAGACTGGGCTGGGTCAAGGACAGAGATACTGGGCTGGGTCAGGGACAGAGATACTGGGCTGGGTCAGGGACAGAGCCTGGGCTGGGGCAGGGACAGAGAGACTGGAATGGGTCAGGGACAGGGAGACTGGGATGGGTCAGGGACAGGGAGACTGGGATGGGTCAGGGACAGAGAGACTAAGCTGAGTCAGGGACAGAGAGACTGGGCTGGGTCAGGGACAGAGAGACTGGGCTGGGTCAGGGACAGAGAGACTGGGCTGGGTCAGGGACAGAGAGACTGGGCTGGGTCAGGGACAGAGAGACTGGGCTGGGTCAGGGACAGAGAGACTGAGCTGGGTCAGGGACAGAGAGACTGGGCTGAGGCAGGGACAGAGAGACTGGGCTGAGGCAGGGACAGAGAGACTGGGCTGGGTCAGGGACAGAGAGGCTGGGCTGGGTCAGGGACAGAGAGACTGGGTCAGGGACAGAGAGACTGGGTCAAGGATAGAGAGGCTGGGTCAGGGACAGAGAGACTGGGTCAGGGACAGAGAGACTGGGCTGGGTCAGAGAGGCTGGGTCAGGGACAGAGAGGCTGGGTCAGGGACAGAGAGGCTGGGCTGGGTCAGGGACAGAGAGGCTGGGTCAGGGACAGAGACTGGGCTGGGTCAGGGACAGAGACTGGGCGTGGTTAGGGACAGAGAGACTGGGCTGGGTCAGGGACAGAGACACTGGGCTGGGTCAGTGACAGAGAGACTGGGCTGGGTCAGGGACAGAGAGACTGGGTCAGGGACAGAGAGACTGGGTCAAGGATAGAGAGGCTGGGTCAGGGACAGAGAGACTGGGCTGGGTCAGGGACAGAGAGACTGGGTCAGGGACAGAGAGACTGGGTCAAGGATAGAGAGGCTGGGTCAGGGACAGAGAGACTGGGCTGGGTCAGGGACAGAGAGACTGGGCTGGGTCAGAGAGGCTGGGTCAGGGACAGAGAGGCTGGGTCAGGGACAGAGACTGGGCTGGGTCAGGGACAGAGACTGGGCTGGGTCAGGGACAGAGAGGCTGGGTCAGGGACAGAGACTGGGCTGGGTCAGGGACAGAGACTGGGCGTGGTCAGGGACAGAGAGACTGGGCTGGGTCAGGGACAGAGAGACTGGGTCAGGGACAGAGAGACTGGGTCAGGGACAGAGAGACTGGGCTGGGTCAGGGACAGAGACTGGGCTGGGGCAGGGATAGAGAGGCTGGGTCAGGGACAGAGATACTGGGCTGGGTCAGTGACAGAGAGGCTGGGCTGGGTCAGGGACAGAGACACTGGGCTGGGTCAGTGACAGAGAGGCTGGGCTGGGTCAGGGACAGAGAGACTGGGTCAGAGAAGGAGAGACTGGGTCAAGGATAGAGAGGCTGGGTCAGGGACATAGAGACTGGGTCAGGGACAGAGAGTCTGGGCTGGGTAAGGGACAGAGAGACTGGGCTGGGTAAGGGACAGAGAGACTGGGCTGGGTAAGGGACAGAGAGACTGGGCTGGGTAAGGGACAGAGATACTGGGCTGGGTAAGGGACAGAGAGGCTGGGCTGGGTCAGGGACAGAGAGACTGGGTCAGGGACAGAGAGACTGGGTCAAGGATAGAGAGGCTGGGTCAGGGACAGAGAGACTGGGTCAGGGACAGAGAGACTGGGCTGGGTCAGGGACAGAGAGACTGGGCTGGGTCAGAGAGGCTGGGTCAGGGACATAGAGACTGGGCTGGGTCAGGGACAGAGAGACTGGGAAAGGGACAGAGAGGCTGGGTCAGGGACAGAGACTGGGCTGGGTCAGGGACAGAGACTGGGTGTGGTCAGGGACAGAGAGACTGGGCTGGGTCAGGGACAGAGACACTGGGCTGGGTCAGTGACAGGGAGACTGGGCTGGGTCAGGGACAGAGAGACTGGGCTGGGTCAGGGACAGAGAGACTGGGTCAGGGACAGAGAGACTGGGTCAAGGATAGAGAGGCTGGGTCAGGGACAGAGAGGCTGGGTCAGGGACAGAGAGACTGGGCTGGGTCAGGGACAGAGAGACTGGGCTGGGTCAGAGAGGCTGGGTCAGGGACAGAGAGGCTGGGTCAGGGACAGAGAGGCTGGGTCAGGGACATAGAGACTGGGCTGGGTCAGGGACAGAGAGACTGGGAAAGGGACAGAGAGGCTGGGTCAGGGACAGAGACTGGGCGGGGTCAGGGACAGCGACTGGGCGTGGTCAGGGACAGAGAGACTGGGCTGGGTCAGGGACAGAGAGACTGGGCTGGGTCAGGGACAGAGAGACTGGGCTGGGTCAGAGAGGCTGGGTCAGGGACAGAGAGGCTGGGTCAGGGACAGAGACTGGGCTGGGTCAGGGACAGAGACTGGGCTGGGTCAGGGACAGAGAGGCTGGGTCAGGGACAGAGACTGGGCTGGGTCAGGGAGAGAGACTGGGCGTGGTCAGGGACAGAGAGACTGGGCTGGGTCAGGGACAGAGAGACTGGGTCAGGGACAGAGAGACTGGGCTGGGTCAGGGACAGAGACTGGGCTGGGGCAGGGATAGAGAGGCTGGGTCAGGGACAGAGATACTGGGCTGGGTCAGGGACAGAGAGACTGGGCTGGGTCAGGGACAGAGAGACTGGGATAGGGACAGAGAGACTGGGTCAAGGATAGAGAGGCTGGGTCAGGGACAGAGAGGCTGGGTCAGGGACAGAGAGACGGCTGGGTCAGGGACAGAGAGACTGGGCTGGGTCAGAGAGGCTGGGTCAGGGACAGAGAGGCTGGGTCAGGGACAGAGAGGCTGGGTCAGGGACATAGAGACTGGGCTGGGTCAGGGACAGAGAGACTGGGAAAGGGACAGAGAGGCTGGGTCAGGGACAGAGACTGGGCGGGGTCAGGGACAGAGACTGGGCGTGGTCAGGGACAGAGAGACTGGGCTGGGTCAGGGACAGAGAGACTGGGCTGGGTCAGGGACAGAGAGACTGGGCTGGGTCAGAGAGGCTGGGTCAGGGACAGAGAGGCTGGGTCAGGGACAGAGACTGGGCTGGGTCAGGGACAGAGACTGGGCTGGGTCAGGGACAGAGAGGCTGGGTCAGGGACAGAGACTGGGCTGGGTCAGGGACAGAGACTGGGCGTGGTCAGGGACAGAGAGACTGGGCTGGGTCAGGGACAGAGAGACTGGGTCAGGGACAGAGAGACTGGGCTGGGTCAGGGACAGAGACTGGGCTGGGGCAGGGATAGAGAGGCTGGGTCAGGGACAGAGATACTGGGCTGGGTCAGTGACAGAGAGGCTGGGCTGGGTCAGGGACAGAGACACTGGGCTGGGTCAGTGACAGAGAGGCTGGGCTGGGTCAGGGACAGAGAGACTGGGTCAGAGAAGGAGAGACTGGGTCAAGGATAGAGAGGCTGGGTCAGGGACATAGAGACTGGGTCAGGGACAGAGAGTCTGGGCTGGGTAAGGGACAGAGAGACTGGGCTGGGTAAGGGACAGAGAGACTGGGCTGGGTCAGGGACATAGAGACTGGGTCAGGGACAGAGAGGCTGGCCTGGGTCAGGGACAGAGAACCTGGGCTGGGTCAGGGACAGAGACACTGGGCTGGGTCAGTGACAGAGAGGCTGGGCTGGGTCAGGGACAGAGAGACTGGGTCAGGGACAGAGAGACTGGGTCAAGGATAGAGAGGCTGGGTCAGGGACAGAGAGACTGGGTCAGGGACAGAGAGACTGGGCTGGGTCAGGGACAGAGAGACTGGGCTGGGTCAGAGAGGCTGGGTCAGGGACATAGAGACTGGGCTGGGTCAGGGACAGAGAGACTGGGAAAGGGACAGAGAGGCTGGGTCAGGGACAGAGACTGGGCTGGGTCAGGGACAGAGACTGGGTGTGGTCAGGGACAGAGAGACTGGGCTGGGTCAGGGACAGAGACACTGGGCTGGGTCAGTGACAGAGAGACTGGGCTGGGTCAGGGACAGAGAGACTGGGTCAGGGACAGAGAGACTGGGTCAAGGATAGAGAGGCTGGGTCAGGGACAGAGAGGCTGGGTCAGGGACAGAGAGACTGGGCTGGGTCAGGGACAGAGAGACTGGGCTGGGTCAGAGAGGCTGGGTCAGGGACAGAGAGGCTGGGTCAGGGACAGAGAGGCTGGGTCAGGGACATAGAGACTGGGCTGGGTCAGGGACAGAGAGACTGGGAAAGGGACAGAGAGGCTGGGTCAGGGACAGAGACTGGGCGGGGTCAGGGACAGAGACTGGGCGTGGTCAGGGACAGAGAGACTGGGCTGGGTCAGGGACAGAGAGACTGGGCTGGGTCAGGGACAGAGAGGCTGGGGTGGGTCAGGGACAGAGAGGCTGGGTCAGGGACAGAGAGACTGTGGTGGGTCAGGGACAGAGAGACTGGGGTGGGTCAGGGACATAGAGACTGGGCTGGGTCAGGGACAGAGAGGCAGGGTCAGGGACAGAGAGGCTGGGTCAGGGACAGAGAGGCTGGGTCAGGGACACTGGGCTGGGTCAGGGACAGAGAGACTGGGCTGGGTCAGGGACAGAGATACTGGGCTGGGTCAGTGACAGAGAGACTGGGTCAGGGACAGAGAGGCTGGGGTGGGTCAGGGACAGAGAGGCTGGGTCAGGGACAAAGACTGGGCTGGGTCAGGGACAGAGACTGGGCGTGGTCAGGGACAGAGACTGGGCTGGGTCAGGGACAGAGACTGGGCGTGGTCAGGGACAGAGAGACTGGGCTGGGTCAGGGACAGAGAGACTGGGTCAGGGACAGAGAGACTGGGTCAGGGACAGAGAGACTGGGCTGGGTCAGGGACAGAGAGACTGGGAAAGGGACAGAGAGGCTGGGTCAGGGACAGAGACTGGGCTGGGTCAGGGACAGAGACTGGGCTGGGTCAGGGACAGAGACTGGGCGTGGTCAGGGACAGAGAGACTGGGCTGGGTCAGGGACAGAGAGACTGGGTCAGGGACAGAGAGGCTGGGGTGGGGACAGAGAGGCTGGGGTGGGTCAGGGACAGAGAGACTGGGCTGGGTCAGAGAGACTGGGTCAGGGACAGAGAGACTGGGGTGGGTCAGGGACAGAGAGACTGGGCTGGGTCAGGGACAGAGAGGCTGGGTCAGGGATCGAGAGGCTGGGTCAGTGACAGAGACTGGGCTGGGACAGAGAGACTGGGCTGGGTCGGACAAGAGAGACTGGGCTGGGTCAGGGACAGAGATACTGGGCTGGGTCAGAGAGGCTGTGTCCGGGACAGAGAGGCTGGGTCAGGGACATAGAGACTGGGCTGGGTCAGGGACAGAGAGACTGAGAGAGGGACAGAGAGGCTGGGTCAGGGACAGAGAGGCTGGGTCAGGGACATAGAGACTGGGCTGGGTCAGGGACAGAGAGACTGGGCTGGGTCAGGGACAGAGAGACTGGGCTGGGTCAGGGACAGAGAGACTGAGCTGGGTCAGGGACAGAGAGACTGGGCTGGGGTAGGGACAGAGAGACTGGGCTGAGGCAGGGACAGAGAGACTGGGCTGGGTCAGGGACAGAGAGACTGGGCTGGGTCAGGGACAGAGAGACTGGGCTGGGTCAGGGACAGAGAGACTGGGCTGGGTCAGGGACAGAGAGACTGGGCTGGGTCAGGGACAGAGAGGCTGGGCTGGGTCAGGGACAGAGAGGCTGGGACAGGGACAGAGAGACTGGGCTGGGTCAGGGACAGAGAGACTGGGCTGGGTCAAGGACAGAGATACTGGGCTGGGTCAGGGACAGAGATACTGGGCTGGGTCAGGGACAGAGCCTGGGCTGGGGCAGGGACAGAGAGACTGGAATGGGTCAGGGACAGGGAGACTGGGATGGGTCAGGGACAGGGAGACTGGGATGGGTCAGGGACAGAGAGACTAAGCTGAGTCAGGGACAGAGAGACTGGGCTGGGTCAGGGACAGAGAGACTGGGCTGGGTCAGGGACAGAGAGACTGGGCTGGGTCAGGGACAGAGAGACTGGGCTGGGTCAGGGACAGAGAGACTGGGCTGGGTCAGGGACAGAGAGACTGAGCTGGGTCAGGGACAGAGAGACTGGGCTGAGGCAGGGACAGAGAGACTGGGCTGAGGCAGGGACAGAGAGACTGGGCTGGGTCAGGGACAGAGAGGCTGGGCTGTGTCAGGGACAGAGAGACTGGGTCAGGGACAGAGAGACTGGGTCAAGGATAGAGAGGCTGGGTCAGGGACAGAGAGACTGGGTCAGGGACAGAGAGACTGGGCTGGGTCAGAGAGGCTGGGTCAGGGACAGAGAGGCTGGGTCAGGGACAGAGAGGCTGGGCTGGGTCAGGGACAGAGAGACTGGGAAAGGGACAGAGAGGCTGGGTCAGGGACAGAGACTGGGCTGGGTCAGGGACAGAGACTGGGCGTGGTTAGGGACAGAGAGACTGGGCTGGGTCAGGGACAGAGACACTGGGCTGGGTCAGTGACAGAGAGACTGGGCTGGGTCAGGGACAGAGAGACTGGGTCAGGGACAGAGAGACTGGGTCAAGGATAGAGAGGCTGGGTCAGGGACAGAGAGACTGGGCTGGGTCAGGGACAGAGAGACTGGGTCAGGGACAGAGAGACTGGGTCAAGGATAGAGAGGCTGGGTCAGGGACAGAGAGACTGGGCTGGGTCAGGGACAGAGAGACTGGGCTGGGTCAGAGAGGCTGGGTCAGGGACAGAGAGGCTGGGTCAGGGACAGAGACTGGGCTGGGTCAGGGACAGAGACTGGGCTGGGTCAGGGACAGAGAGGCTGGGTCAGGGACAGAGACTGGGCTGGGTCAGGGACAGAGACTGGGCGTGGTCAGGGACAGAGAGACTGGGCTGGGTCAGGGACAGAGAGACTGGGTCAGGGACAGAGAGACTGGGTCAGGGACAGAGAGACTGGGCTGGGTCAGGGACAGAGACTGGGCTGGGGCAGGGATAGAGAGGCTGGGTCAGGGACAGAGATACTGGGCTGGGTCAGTGACAGAGAGGCTGGGCTGGGTCAGGGACAGAGACACTGGGCTGGGTCAGTGACAGAGAGGCTGGGCTGGGTCAGGGACAGAGAGACTGGGTCAGAGAAGGAGAGACTGGGTCAAGGATAGAGAGGCTGGGTCAGGGACATAGAGACTGGGTCAGGGACAGAGAGTCTGGGCTGGGTAAGGGACAGAGAGACTGGGCTGGGTAAGGGACAGAGAGACTGGGCTGGGTAAGGGACAGAGATACTGGGCTGGGTCAGGGACAGAGAGGCTGGCCTGGGTCAGGGACAGAGAACCTGGGCTGGGTCAGGGACAGAGACACTGGGCTGGGTCAGGGACAGGAGAGACTGGGTCAGGGACAGAGAGACTGGGTCAAGGATAGAGAGGCTGGGTCAGGGACAGAGAGACTGGGTCAGGGACAGAGAGACTGGGCTGGGTCAGGGACAGAGAGACTGGGCTGGGTCAGAGAGGCTGGGTCAGGGACATAGAGACTGGGCTGGGTCAGGGACAGAGAGACTGGGAAAGGGACAGAGAGGCTGGGTCAGGGACAGAGACTGGGCTGGGTCAGGGACAGAGACTGGGTGTGGTCAGGGACAGAGAGACTGGGCTGGGTCAGGGACAGAGACACTGGGCTGGGTCAGTGACAGAGAGACTGGGCTGGGTCAGGGACAGAGAGACTGGGCTGGGTCAGGGACAAGAGAGACTGGGTCAGGGACAGAGAGACTGGGTCAAGGATAGAGAGGCTGGGTCAGGGACAGAGAGGCTGGGTCAGGGACAGAGAGACTGGGCTGGGTCAGGGACAGAGAGACTGGGCTGGGTCAGAGAGGCTGGGTCAGGGACAGAGAGGCTGGGTCAGGGACAGAGAGGCTGGGTCAGGGACATAGAGACTGGGCTGGGTCAGGGACAGAGAGACTGGGAAAGGGACAGAGAGGCTGGGTCAGGGACAGAGACTGGGCGGGGTCAGGGACAGAGACTGGGCGTGGTCAGGGACAGAGAGACTGGGCTGGGTCAGGGACAGAGAGACTGGGCTGGGTCAGGGACAGAGAGACTGGGCTGGGTCAGAGAGGCTGGGTCAGGGACAGAGAGGCCTGGGTCAGGGACAGAGACTGGGCTGGGTCAGGGACAGAGACTGGGCTGGGTCAGGGACAGAGAGGCTGGGTCAGGGACAGAGACTGGGCTGGGTCAGGGACAGAGACTGGGCGTGGTCAGGGACAGAGAGACTGGGCTGGGTCAGGGACAGAGAGACTGGTCAGGGACAGAGAGACTGGGTCAGGGACAGAGAGACTGGGCTGGGTCAGGGACAGAGACTGGGCTGGGTCAGGGACAGAGAGGCAGGGTCAGGGACAGAGAGGCTGGGTCAGGGACAGAGAGGCTGGGTCAGGGACCACTGGCCTGGGTCAGGGACAGAGAGACTGGGCTGGGTCAGGGACAGAGATACTGGGCTGGGTCAGTGACAGAGAGAACTGGGTCAGGGACAGAGAGGCTGGGGTGGGTCAGGGACAGAGAGGCTGGGTCAGGGACAGAGACTGGGCTGGGTCAGGGACAGAGACTGGCGTGGTCAGGGACAGAGACTGGGCTGGGTCAGGGACAGAGACTGGGCGTGGTCAGGGACAGAGAGACTGGGCTGGGTCAGGGACAGAGAGACTGGGTCAGGGACAGAGAGACTGGGTCAGGGACAGAGAGACTGGGCTGGGTCAGGGACAGAGAGACTGGGAAAGGGACAGAGAGGCTGGGTCAGGGACAGAGACTGGGCTGGGTCAGGGACAGAGACTGGGCTGGGTCAGGGACAGAGACTGGGCTGGGTCAGAGACTGGGCTGGGTCAGGGACAGAGAGACTGGGTCAGGGACAGAGAGCTGGGGTGGGGACAGAGAGGCTGGGGTGGGTCAGGGACAGAGAGACTGGGCTGGGTCAGAGAGACTGGGTCAGGGACAGAGAGACTGGGGTGGGTCAGGGACAGAGAGACTGGGCTGGGTCAGGGACAGAGAGGCTGGGTCAGGGAGAGAGAGGCATGGTCAGGGACAGAGAGACTGGGCTGGGTCAGGACAGAGATACTGGGCTGGTCAGAGACTGGGCTGGGTCAGGGTCAGAGAGACTGGGCTGGGTCAGGACAGAGAGACTGGGCTGGGTCAGGGACAGAGACACTGGGCTGGGTCAGGGACAGAGAGGCTGGGCTGGGTCAGGGACAGAGAGACTGGGCTGGGTCAGGGACAGAGAGACTGGGCTGGGTCAGGGACAGAGATACTGGGCTGGGTCAGGGACAGAGAGGCTGGGCTGGGTCAGGGACAGAGAGGCTGGGCTGGGTCAGGGACAGAGACACTGGGCTGGGTCAGTGACAGAGAGGCTGGGCTGGGTCAGGGACAGAGAGACTGGGTCAGGGACAGAGAGACTGGGTCAAGGACAGAGAGGCTGGGTCAGGGACAGAGAGACTGGGCTGGGTCAGGGACAGAGAGCTGGGTCAGGGACAGAGACTGGGCTGGGTCAGGGACAGAGACTGGGCTGGTCAGGGACAGAGAGACTGGGCTGGGTCAGGGACAGAGAGACTGGGTCAGGGACAGAGAGACTGGGTCAGGGACAGAGAGACTGGGCTGGGTCAGGGACAGAGACTGGCTGGGTCAGGGACAGAGAGGCTGGGTCAGGGACAGAGAGGCTGGGTCAGGGACAGAGAGGCTGGGTCAGGACACTGGGCTGGGTCAGGGACAGAGAGACTGGGCTGGGTCAGGGACAGAGAGACTGGGCTGGGTCAGGGACAGAGAGACTGGGTCAGGGACAGAGAGGGGGGCTGGGTCAGGGACAGAGAGGCTGGGTCAGGGACAGAGAGACTGGGCTGGGTCAGGGACAGAGACTGGGCTGGTCAGGGACAGAGACTGGGCTGGGTCAGGGACAGAGACTGGGCTGGTCAGGGACAGAGAGACTGGGCTGGGTCAGGGACAGAGAGACTGGGTCAGGGACAGAGAGACTGGGTCAGGGACAGAGAGACTGGGCTGGGTCAGGGACAGAGAGACTGGGTCAGGGACAGAGAGGCTGGGTCAGGGACAGAGACTGGGCTGGGTCAGGGACAGAGACTGGGCTGGGTCAGGGACAGAGACTGGGCTGGTCAGGACAGAGAGACTGGGCTGGGTCAGGGACAGAGAGACTGGGTCAGGGACAGAGAGGCTGGGGTGGGGACAGAGAGGCTGGGCTGGGTCAGGGACAGAGAGACTGGGCTGGGTCAGAGAGACTGGGTCAGGGACAGAGAGACTGGGCTGGGTCAGGGACAGAGAGACTGGCTGGGTCAGGACAGAGAGGCTGGGTCAGGGACAGAGAGGCTGGTCAGGGACAGAGAGACTGGGCTGGGTCAGGGACAGAGAGACTGGCTGGGTCAGAGACTGGGGCTGGGTCAGGGACAGAGAGACTGGGCTGGGTCAGGGACAGAGAGACTGGGCTGGGTCAGGGACAGAGACACTGGGCTGGGTCAGGGACAGAGAGGCTGGGCTGGGTCGGGACAGAGAGACTGGGCTGGGTCAGGGACAGAGAGACTGGGCTGGGTCAGGGACAGAGAGACTGGGCTGGGTCAGGGACAGAGAGACTGGGCTGGGTCAGGGACAGAGAGGCTGGGCTGGGTCAGGGACAGAGACTGGGCTGGGTCAGGGACAGAGAGGCTGGGCTGGGTCAGGGAGAGAGACTGGGTCAGGGACAGAGAGACTGGGTCAGGATAGAGAGGCTGGGTCAGGGACAGAGAGACTGGGTCAGGGACAGAGAGACTGGGCTGGGTCAGGGACAGAGAGAGCTGGGTCAGGGACAGAGAGGCTGGGTCAGGGACAGAGAGACTGGGCTGGGTCAGGGACAGAGAGACTGGGTCAGGGACAGAGAAGACTGGGTCAGGGACAGAGAGACTGGGCTGGGTCAGGGACAGAGAGACTGGGGAAGGGACAGAGAGGCTGGGTCAGGGACAGAGACTGGCTGGGTCAGGGACAGAGACTGGGCTGGGTCAGGGACAGAGACTGGGCTGGGTCAGGGACAGAGAGACTGGGCTGGGTCAGGGACAGAGAGACTGGGTCAGGGACAGAGAGGCTGGGTGGGGACAGAGAGGCTGGGCTGGGTCAGGGACAGAGAGACTGGGCTGGGTCAGAGAGACTGGGTCAGGGACAGAGAGACTGGGGTGGGTCAGGGACAGAGAGACTGGGCTGGGTCAGGGACAGAGAGGGCTGGGTCAGGGACAGAGAGGCTGGTCAGGGACAGAGAGCTGGGTCAGGGACAGAGACTGGGCTGGGTCAGGGACAGAGATGGGCTGGGTCAGGGACAGAGAGACTGGGCTGGGTCAGGGACAGAGAGACTGGGCTGGGTCAGGGACAGAGAGACTGGGCTGGGTCGGGACAAGAACTGGGTCAGGGACAGAGAGGCTGGGGTGGGGACAGAGAGGCTGGGCTGGGTCAGGGACAGAGAGACTGGGCTGGGTCAGGGACAGAGAGACTGGGCTGGGTCAGAGATGGGCTGGGTCAGGGACAGAGAGACTGGGCTGGGGTCAGGGGACAGAGAGACTGGGCTGGGTCAGGGACAGAGAGACTGGGCTGGGTCAGGACAGAGAGACTGGGCTGGGTCAGGGACAGAGAGACTGGGCTGGGTCAGGGACAGAGAGACTGGGCTGGGTCAGGGACAGAGATCTGGGCTGGGTCAGGGACAGAGAGGCTGGGCTGGGTCAGGGACAGAGAGACTGGGCTGGGTCAGGGACAGAGAGACTGGGCTGGGTCAGGGACAGAGAGACTGGGGGGTCAGGACAGAGAGACTGGGTCGGGACAGAGAGAGACTGGGGTGTCAAGGACAGAGAGCTGGGTCAGGGACAGAGAGACTGGGTCAGGGACAGAGAGACTGGGCTGGGTCAGGGACAGAGACGGCTGGGCTGGGTCAGAGAGGCTGGGTCAGGGACAGAAGGAGGCTGGGTCAGGACAGAGAGGCTGGGTCAGGGACAGAGAGACTGGGCTGGGTCAGGGACAGAGAGCTGGGGGTCAGGGACAGAGACTGGGGTCAGGGACAGAGACTGGGCGTGGGTCAGGGACAGAGAGACTGGGCTGGGTCAGGGACAGAGAGACTGGGTCAGGGACAGAGAGGCTGGGGTGGGGACAGAGAGACTGGGTGGGTCAGGGACAGAGAGACTGGGCTGGGTCAGGGACAGAGAGGCTGGGGTCAGGGACAGAGAGGCTGGGTCAGGGACAGAGAGCCTGGGTCAGGGACACAGAGAGGCTGGTTCAGGGACAGAGAGACTGGGCTGGGTCAGGGACAGAGAGGGCTGGGTCAGGGACAGAGAGACTGGGCNGGCTGGGTCAGGGACAGAGACTGGGCTGGGGCAGGGATAGAGAGGCTGGGTCAGGGATAGAGAGGCTGGGTCAGTGACAGAGAGGCTGGGCTGGGTCAGGGACAGAGACACTGGGCTGGGTCAGTGACAGAGAGGCTGGGCTGGGTCAGGGACAGAGAGCTGGGTCAGGCAGAAGGATGAGGACTGGGTCAAGGATAGAAGTGGCTGGGTCAGAGACATAGAGACTGGGTGGTCAGGACAGAGAGTCTGGGTGGGTAAGGGACAGAGAGAGACTGGGCTGGGAAGGGAAAGAGAGACTGGGCTGGGTCAGGGACATAGAGATGGGTCAGGGACAGAGAGGCTGGCCTGGGTCAGGGACAGAGAACCTGGGCTGGGTCAGGGACAGAGACACTGGGCTGGGTCAGTGACAGAGAGGCTGGGCTGGGTCAGGGACAGAGAGACTGGGTCAGGGACAGAGAGACTGGGTCAAAGGACAGATAGAGAGGGCTGGGTCAGGGACAGAGAGACTGGGTCAGGGACAGAGAGACTGGGCTGGGTCAGGGACAGAGAGACTGGGCTGGGCTGGGTCAGAGAGGCTGGTCAGGGACATAGAGACTGGGCTGGGTCAGGGACAGAGAGACTGGGGAAAGGGACAGAGAGGCTGTGGTTCAGGGACAGAGACTGGGTGGTCAGGACAGAGAGACTGGGTGTGGTCAGGGACAGAGAGAGACTGGGCTGGGTCAGGGACAGAGACACTGGGCTGGGTCAGTGACAGAGAGACTGGGCTGGGTCAGGGACAGAGAGACTGGGTCAGGGACAGAGAGACTGGGTTGGTCAAGGATAGAGAGGCTGGGTCAGGGACAGAGAGGCTGGGTCAGGGACAGAGACTGGGTGGGTCAGGGACAGAGAGAGACTGGGCTGGGTCAGAGAGGCTGGGTCAGGGACAGAGAGGCTGGGTCAGGGACAGAGAGGCTGGGTCAGGGACATAGAGACTGGGTGGTCAGGGTCAGAGAGACTGGGACAGAGGACTGGGAAAGGGACAGAGAGGCTGGGTCAGGGACAGAGACTGGCGGGGTCAGGGACAGAGACTGGGCGTGGGTCAGGGACAGAGAGACTGGGCTGGGTCAGGGACAGAGAGGACTGGGCTGGGTCAGGGACGAGAGGCTGGGGGGTGGGTCAGGGACAGAGAGGCTGGTCAGGGACAGAGAGACTGTGGTGGGTCAGGGACAGAGAGACTGGGGGGGTCAGGGACATAGAGACTGGGCTTGGGTCAGGGACAGAGAGAGGCAGGGTCCGGGACAGAGAGGCTGGGTCAGGGACAGAGAGGGGGTCAGGGACACGGGCTGGGTCAGGGACAGAGAGACGGGCTGGGTCAGGGACAGAGATACTGGGCTGGGTCAAGTGACAGCAGAGAGGCTGGGTCAGGGACAGAGAGGCTGGGGTGGGTCAGGGACAGAGAGGCTGGTCAGGGACAAAGAACTGGCTGGGTCAGGGACAGAGACTGGGGTGGTCAGGGACAGAGACTGGGCGCTGGGTCAGGGACAGAGACTGGGCGTGGTCAGGAACAGAGAGACTGGGCTGGGTCAGGGACAGAGAGATGGGTCAGGGACAGAGAGACTGGGTCGGGACAGAGAGACTGGGCTGGGTCAGGGACAGAGAGACTGGGAAAGGGACAGAGAGGCTTGGGTCAGGGACAGAGATGGGCTGGGTCAGGGACAGAGACTGGGCTGGGTCAGGGACAGAGACTGGGCGTGGTCAGGGACAGAGAGACTGGGCTGGGTAGGGACAGAGAGACTGGGTCAGGGACAGAGAGGATGGGGGTGGGACACAGAGAGGCTGGGGTGGTCAGGGACAGAGAGAGATGGCTGGGTCAGAGAGACTGGGTCAGGGACAGAGAGACTGGGGTGGGTCAGGGCAGAGAGACTGGGGGGGGTCAGGGGGACGGGGAGAGAGACTGGGCTGGGTCAGGGACCAGAGAGGCTGGGTCAGGGATCGAGAGGCTGGGTCAGTGACAGAGACTGGGCTGGGACAGAGAGACTGGGCTGGGTCGGACAAGAGGACTGGGTGGGTCAGGGACAGAGATACTGGGCTGGGTCAGAGAGGCTGTGTCCGGGACAGAGAGGCTGGGTCAGGGACATAGAGACTGGGCTGGGTCAGGGACAGAGAGACTGAGAGAGGGACAGGAGAGGCTGGTCAGGGACAGAGAGGCTGGGTCAGGGACAAGAGAGAGGCTGGGTCAGGGACAGAGAGACTGGGCTGGGTCAGGGACAGAGAGACTGGGCTGGTCAGGGACAGAGGGAGACAGCGAGAGACTGAGCTGGGTCAGGGACAGAGAGACTGGGCTGGGGTAGGACCAGAGAGACTGGGCTGAGGCAGGGACAGAGAGACTGGGCTGGGTCAGGGACAGAGAGACTGGGCTGGGTCAGGGACAGAGAGACTGGGCTGGTCAGGGACAGAGAGACTGGGCTGGGTCCGGGAGCAGAAGACTGGGTGGGTCAGGGACAGAGAGAGGCTGGGCTGGGTCAGGGACACGAGGCTGGGACAGGGACAGAGAGACTGGGCTGGGTCAGGGACAGAGAGACTGGGCTGGGTCAAGGACGAGATACTGGGCTGGGTCAGGGACAGAGATACTGGGCTGGGTCAGGGACAGAGCCTGGGCTGGGGCAGGGACAGAGAGACTGGAATGGGTCGGGACAGGGAGAGACTGGGATGGGTCAGGGACAGGGAGACTGGGATGGGTCAGGGGACAGAGAGACTAAGCTGAGTCAGGGACAGAGAGACTGGGCTGGGTCAGGGAAGAGAGACTGGGCTGGGTGGGTCAGGGACAGAGAGACTGGGCTGGGTCAGGGACAGAGAGACTGGGCTGGGTCAGGGACAGAGAGAGACTGGCTGGGTCAGGGACAGAGAGACTGAGCTGGGTCAGGGACAGAGAGACTGGGCTGAGGCAGGGACAGAGAGCTGGGCTGAGGCAGGGACAGAGAGACTGGGCTGGGTCAGGGACAGAGAGGCTGGGCTGTGTCAGGGACAGAGAGACTGGGTCAGGGACAGAGAGACTGGGCAGGATAGAGAGAGGTGGGTCAGGGACAGAGAGACTGGTTCAGGGACAGGAGACTGGCTGGGTCAGAGAGGCTGGGTCAGGGACAGAGAGGCTGGGTCAGGGACAGAGAGGCTGGGCTGGGTCAGGGACAGAGAGACTGGGAAAAGGGACAGAGAGGCTGGGTCAGGGACAGAGACTGGGCTGGGTCAGGGACAGAGACTGGGGCGTGGTTAGGGGACAGAGAGACTGGGCTGGGTCAGGGACAGAGACACTGGGCTGGGTCAGTGACAGAGAGACTGGGCTGGGTCAGGGACAGAGAGACTGGGTCAGGGACAGAGAGACTGGGTCAAGGATAGAGAGGCTGGGTCAGGACAGAAGAGACGGGCTGGGTCAGGGACAGAGAGACTGGGTCAGGGACAGAGAGACTGGGTCAAGGATAGAGGAGGCTGGGTCAGGGACAGAGAGACTGGGCTGGGTCAGGGACAGAGAGACTGGGCTGGGTCAGAAGAGGCTGGGTCAGGGACAGAGGCTGGGTCAGGGACAGAGACTTGGGCTGGGTCAGGGACAGAGACTGGGCTGGGTCAGGACAGAGAGGCTGGGTCAGGGACAGAGACTGGGGCTGGGTCAGGGACAGAGACTGGGCGTGGTCAGGGACAGAGAGACTGGCTGGGTCAGGGACAGAGAGACTGGGTCAGGGACAGAGAGACTGGGTCAGGGACAGAGAGACTGGGCTGGGTCAGGGACAGAGACTGGCTGGGGCAGGGATAGAGAGGCTGGGTCAGGGACAGAGATACTGGGCTGGGTCAGTGACAGACGAGGCTGGGCTGGGGTCAGGGACAGAGACACCTGGGCTGGGTCAGTGACAGAAGAGGCTGGGCTGGGTCAGGGACAGAGAGACTGGGTCAGAGAAGGAGAGACTGGGTCAAGGATAGAGAGGCTGGGTCAGGGACATAGAGACCTGGTCAGGGACAGGAGAGTCTGGCTGGGTAAGGGACAGAGAGACTGGGCTGGGTAAGGGACAGAGAGACTGGCTGGGTAAGGGACAGAGATACTGGGCTGGGTCAGGGACGAGAGGCCTGGCCTGGTCAGGGACAGAGAACCTGGCTGGGTCAGGGACAGAGACACTGGGCTGGGTCAGGGACAGAGAGACTGGGTCAGGGACGAGAGACTGGTCAAGGATAGAGAGGCTGGGTCAGGGACGAGAGACTGGGTCAGGGACAGAGAGACTGGGCTGGGTCAGGGACAGAGAGACTGGGCTGGGTCAGAGAGGCTGGGTCAGGGACAATAGAGACTGGGCTGGGTCAGGGACAGCGAGACTGGGAAAAGGACAGAGAGGCTGGGTCAGGGACAGAGACTGGGCTGGGTCAGGGACAGAGACTGGGTGTGGTCAGGGACAGAGAGACGGGCTGGGTCAGGACAGAGACACTGGGCTGGGTCAGTGACAGAGAGACTGGGCTGGGTCAGGGACAGAGAGACTGGGCCCATACTGGGTCAGGAACAGAGAGAGACTGGGGTCAGGGACAGAGAGACTGGGTCAAGGATAGAGAGGCTGGGTCAGGGACAGAGAGGCCTGGGTCAGGGGACAGAGAGACTGGGCTGGGTCAGGGACAGAGAGACTGGGCTGGGTTCAGAGAGGCTGGGTCAGGGACAGAGAGGCTGGGTCAGGGACAGAGAGGCTGGGTCAGGGACATAGAGACTGGGCTGGGTCAGGGACAGAGAGACTGGGAAAGGGACAGAGAGGCTGGGTCAGGGACAGAGACTGGGCGGGGTCAGGGACAGAGACTGGGCGTGGTCAGGGACAGAGAGACTGGGCTGGGTCAGGGACAGAGAGAGACTGGGCTGGGTCAGGGACAGAGAGACTGGGCTGGGTCAGAGAGGCTGGGTCAGGGACAGAGAGGCTGGGTCAGGGACAGAGACTGGGCTGGGTCAGGGACAGAGACTGGGCTGGGTCAGGGACAGAGAGGCTGGGTCAGGGACAGAGACTGGGCTGGGTCAGGGACAGAGACTGGGCGTGGTCAGGGACAGAGAGACTGGGCTGGGTCAGGGACAGAGAGACTGGGTCAGGGACAGAGAGACTGGGTCAGGGACAGAGAGACTGGGCTGGGTCAGGGACAGAGACTGGGCTGGGTCAGGGACAGAGAGGCAGGGTCAGGGACAGAGAGGCTGGGTCAGGGACAGAGAGGCTGGGTCAGGGACACTGGGCTGGGTCAGGGACAGAGAGACTGGGCTGGGTCAGGGACAGAGATACTGGGCTGGGTCAGTGACAGAGAGACTGGGTCAGGGACAGAGAGGCTGGGGTGGGTCAGGGACAGAGAGGCTGGGTCAGGGACAGAGACTGGGCTGGGTCAGGGACAGAGACTGGGCGTGGTCAGGGACAGAGACTGGGCTGGGTCAGGGACAGAGACTGGGCGTGGTCAGGGACAGAGAGACTGGGCTGGGTCAGGGACAGAGAGACTGGGTCAGGGACAGAGAGACTGGGTCAGGGACAGAGAGACTGGGCTGGGTCAGGGACAGAGAGACTGGGAAGGGACAGAGAGGCTGGGTCAGGGACAGAGACTGGGCTGGGTCAGGGACAGAGACTGGCTGGGTCAGGGACAGAGACTGGGCGTGGTCAGGGACAGAGAGACTGGGCTGGGTCAGGGACAGAGAGACTGGGTCAGGGACAGAGAGGCTGGGGTGGGGGACAGAGAGGCTGGGGTGGGTCAGGGACAGAGAGACTGGGCTGGGTCAGAGAGACTGGGTCAGGGACAGAGAGACTGGGGTGGGTCAGGGACAGAGAGACTGGGCTGGGTCAGGGACAGAGAGGCTGGGTCAGGGAGAGAGAGGCATGGTCAGGGACAGAGAGACTGGGCTGGGTCAGGGACAGAGATAACTGGGCTGGGTCAGAGACTGGGCTGGGTCAGGGTCAGAGAGACTGGGCTGGGTCAGGGACAGAGAGACTGGGCTGGGTCAGGGACAGAGACACTGGGCTGGGTCAGTGACAGAGAGGCTGGGCTGGGTCAGGGACAGAGAGACTGGGATGGGTCAGGGACAGAGAGACTGGGCTGGGTAAGGGACAGAGATACTGGCTGGGTCAGGGACAGAGAGGCTGGGCTGGGTCAGGGACAGAGAGGCTGGGCTGGGTCAGGGACAGAGACACTGGGCTGGTCAGTGACAGAGAGGCTGGGCTGGGTCAGGGACAGAGAGACTGGGTCAGGGACAGAGAGACTGGGTCAAGGATAGAGAGGCTGGGTCAGGGACAGAGACTGGGCTGGGTCAGGGACAGAGAGGCTGGGTCAGGGACAGAGACTGGGCTGGGTCAGGGACAGAGACTTGGGCGTGGTCAGGGACAGAGAGACTGGGCTGGGTCAGGGACAGAGAGACTGGGTCAGGGACAGAGAGACTGGGTCAGGGACAGAGAGAACTGGGCTGGGTCAGGGACAGAGACTGGGCTGGGGTCAGGGACAGAGAGGCAGGGTCAGGGACAGAGAGGCTGGGTCAGGGACAGAGAGGCTGGGTCAGGGACACTGGGCTGGGTCAGGGACAGAGAGACTGGGCTGGGTCAGGGACAGAGATACTGGGCTGGGTCAGTGACAGAGAGACTGGGTCAGGGACAGAGAGGCTGGGGTGGGTCAGGGACAGAGAGGCTGGGTCAGGGACAGAGACTGGGCTGGGTCAGGGACAGAGACTGGGCGTGGTCAGGGACAGAGACTGGGCTGGGTCAGGGACAGAGACTGGGCGTGGTCAGGGACAGAGAGACTGGGCTGGGTCAGGGACAGAGAGACTGGGTCAGGGACAGAGAGACTGGGTCAGGGACAGAGAGACTGGGCTGGGTCAGGGACAGAGAGACTGGGAAAGGGACAGAGAGGCTGGGTCAGGGACAGAGATGGGCTGGGTCAGGGACAGAGACTGGGCTGGGTCAGGGACAGAGACTGGGCGTGGTCAGGGACAGAGAGACTGGGATGGGTCAGGGACAGAGAGACTGGGTCAGGGACAGAGAGGCTGGGTGGGGACAGAGAGGCTGGGGTGGGTCAGGGACAGAGAGACTGGGCCTGGGTCAGAGAGACTGGGTCAGGGACAGAGAGACTGGGGTGGGTCAGGGACAGAGAGACTGGGCTGGGTCAGGGACAGAGAGGCTGGGTCAGGGAGAGAGAGGCATGGTCAGGGACAGAGAGACTGGGCTGGGTCAGGGACAGAGATACTGGGCTGGGTCAGAGACTGGGCTGGGTCAGGGTCAGAGAGACTGGGCTGGGTCAGGGACAGAGAGACTGGGCTGGGTCAGGGACAGAGACACTGGGCTGGGTCAGTGACAGAGAGGCTGGGCTGGGTCAGGGACAGAGAGACTGGGATGGGTCAGGGACAGAGAGACTGGGCTGGGTAAGGGACAGAGATACTGGGCTGGGTCAGGGACAGAGAGGCTGGGCTGGGTCAGGGACAGAGAGGCTGGGCTGGGTCAGGGACAGAGACACTGGGCTGGGTCAGTGACAGAGAGGCTGGGCTGGGTCAGGGACAGAGAGACTGGGTCAGGGACAGAGAGACTGGGTCAAGGATAGAGAGGCTGGGTCAGGGACAGAGAGACTGGGTCAGGGACAGAGAGACTGGGGCTGGGTCAGGGACAGAGAGACTGGTCAGGGACAGAGAGGCTGGGTCAGGGACATAGAGACTGGGCTGGGTCAGGGACAGAGAGACTGGGTCAGGGACAGAGAGACTGGGTCAGGGACAGAGGAGACTGGGCTGGGTCAGGGACAGAGAGACTGGGAAAGGGACAGAGAGGCTGGGTCAGGGACAGAGACTGGGCTGGGTCAGGGACAGAGACTGGGCTGGGTCAGGGACAGAGACTGGGTGTGGTCAGGGACAGAGAGACTGGGCTGGGTCAGGGACAGAGAGACTGGGTCAGGGACAGAGAGGCTGGGGTGGGGACAGAGAGGCTGGGGTGGGTCAGGGACAGAGAGACTGGGCTGGGTCAGAGAGACTGGGTCAGGGACAGAGAGACTGGGGTGGGTCAGGGACAGAGAGACTGGGCTGGGTCAGGGACAGAGAGGCTGGGTCAGGGACAGAGAGGCATGGTCAGGGACAGAGAGCCTGGGTCAGGGACAGAGACTGGGCTGGGTCAGGGACAGAGACTGGGCTGGGTCAGGGACAGAGACTGGGCGTGGTCAGGGACAGAGAGACTGGGCGTGGTCAGGGACAGAGAGACTGGGCTGGGTCAGGGACAGAGAGACTGGGTCAGGGACAGAGAGGCTGGGGTGGGGACAGAGAGGCTGGGGTGGGTCAGGGACAGAGAGACTGGGCTGGGTCAGGGACAGAGATACTGGGCTGGGTCAGAGACTGGGCTGGGTCAGGGTCAGAGAGACTGGGCTGGGTCAGGGACAGAGAGACTGGGCTGGGTCAGGGACAGAGACACTGGGCTGGGTCAGTGACAGAGAGGCTGGGCTGGGTCAGGGACAGAGAGACTGGGCTGGGTCAGGGACAGAGAGACTGGGCTGGGTAAGGGACAGAGATACTGGGCTGGGTCAGGGACAGAGAGGCTGGGCTGGGTCAGGGACAGAGAGGCTGGGCTGGGTCAGGGACAGAGACACTGGGCTGGGTCAGTGACAGAGAGGCTGGGCTGGGTCAGGGACAGAGAGACTGGGTCAGGGACAGAGAGACTGGGTCAAGGATAGAGAGGCTGGGTCAGGGACAGAGAGACTGGGTCAGGGACAGAGAGACTGGGCTGGGTCAGGGACAGAGAGTCTGGGCTGGGTCAGAGAGGCTGGGTCAGGGACAGAGAGGCTGGGTCAGGGACAGAGAGGCTGGGTCAGGGACAGAGAGACTGGGCTGGGTCAGGGACAGAGAGCCTGGGTCCGGGAAGGAGACTGGGCTGGGGTCAGGGACAGAGACTGGGCGTGGTCAGGGACAGAGAGACTGGGCTGGGTCAGGGACAGAGAGACTGGGTCAGGGACAGAGAGGCTGGGGTGGGGACAGAGAGGCTGGGGTGGGTCAGGGACAGAGAGACTGGGCTGGGTCAGGGACAGAGAGGCTGGGTCAGGGACAGAGAGGCTGGGTCAGGGACAGAGAGCCTGGGTCAGGGACAGAGAGGCTGGGTCAGGGACAGAGAGACTGGGCTGGGTCAGGGACAGAGAGGCTGGGTCAGGGACAGAGAGACTGGGCATGGTCAGGGACAGAGAGCCTGGGTCCGGGAAGGAGACTGGGCTGGGTCAGGGACAGAGACTGGGCTGGGTCAGGGACAGAGACTGGGCGTGGTCAGGGACAGAGAGACTGGGCTGGGTCAGGGACAGAGAGGCTGGGGTGGGGACAGAGAGGCTGGGGTGGGTCAGGGACAGAGAGACTGGGCTGGGTCAGGGACAGAGAGGCTGGGTCAGGGACAGAGAGGCTGGGTCAGGGACAGAGAGCCTGGGTCAGGGACAGAGAGGCTGGGTCAGGGACAGAGAGACTGGGCTGGGTCAGGGACAGAGATACTGGGCTGGGTCAGAGACTGGGCTGGGTCAGGGTCAGAGAGACTGGGCTGGGTCAGGGACAGAGAGACTGGGCTGGGTCAGGAACAGAGACTGGGCGTGGTCAGGGACAGAGAGACTGGGCTGGGTCAGGGACAGAGAGACTGGGTCAGGGACAGAGAGGCTGGGGTGGGGACAGAGAGGCTGGGGTGGGTCAGGGACAGAGAGACTGGGCTGGGTCAGAGAGACTGGGTCAGGGACAGAGAGACTGGGGTGAGTCAGGGACAGAGAGACTGGGCTGGGTCAGGGACAGAGAGGCTGGGTCAGGGACAGAGAGGCATGGTCAGGGACAGAGAGCCTGGGTCAGGGACAGAGACTGGGCTGGGTCAGGGACAGAGACTGGGCTGGGTCAGGGACAGAGACTGGGCGTGGTCAGGGACAGAGAGACTGGGCTGGGTCAGGGACAGAGAGACTGGGTCAGGGACAGAGAGGCTGGGGTGGGGACAGAGAGGCTGGGGTGGGTCAGGGACAGAGAGACTGGGCTGGGTCAGGGACAGAGAGGCTGGGTCAGGGACAGAGAGGCTGGGTCAGGGACAGAGAGCCTGGGTCAGGGACAGAGAGACTGGGCTGGGTAAGGGACAGAGATACTGGGCTGGGTCAGGGACAGAGAGGCTGGGCTGGGTCAGGGACAGAGAGGCTGGGCTGGGTCAGGGACAGAGACACTGGGCTGGGTCAGTGACAGAGAGGCTGGGCTGGGTCAGGGACAGAGAGGCTGGGTCAAGGATAGAGAGGCTGGGTCAGGGACAGAGAGACTGGGTCAGGGACAGAGAGACTGGGCTGGGTCAGGGACAGAGAGACTGGGCTGGGTCAGAGAGGCTGGGTCAGGGACAGAGAGGCTGGGTCAGGGACATAGAGACTGGGCTGGGTCAGGGACAGAGAGACTTGGTCAGGGACAGAGAGACTGGGTCAGGGACAGAGAGACTGGGCTGGGTCAGGGACAGAGAGACTGGGAAAGGGACAGAGAGGCTGGGTCAGGGACAGAGACTGGGCTGGGTCAGGGACAGAGACTGGGCTGGGTCAGGGACAGAGACTGGGCGTGGTCAGGGACAGAGAGACTGGGCTGGGTCAGGGACAGAGAGACTGGGTCAGGGACAGAGAGGCTGGGGTGGGGACAGAGAGGCTGGGGTGGGTCAGGGACAGAGAGACTGGGCTGGGTCAGAGAGACTGGGTCAGGGACAGAGAGACTGGGGTGGGTCAGGGACAGAGAGACTGGGCTGGGTCAGGGACAGAGAGGCTGGGTCAGGGACAGAGAGGCATGGTCAGGGACAGAGAGCCTGTGTCCGGGAAGGAGACTGGGCTGGGTCAGGGACAGAGACTGGGCTGGGTCAGGGACAGAGACTGGGCGTGGTCAGGGACAGAGAGACTGGGCTGGGTCAGGGACAGAGAGACTGGGTCAGGGACAGAGAGGCTGGGGTGGGGACAGAGAGGCTGGGGTGGGTCAGGGACAGAGAGACTGGGCTGGGTCAGGGACAGAGAGGCTGGGTCAGGGACAGAGAGGCTGGGTCAGGGACAGAGAGCCTGGGTCAGGGACAGAGAGGCTGGGTCAGGGACAGAGAGACTGGGCTGGGTCAGGGACAGAGATACTGGGCTGGGTCAGAGACTGGGCTGGGTCAGGGTCAGAGAGACTGGGCTGGGTCAGGGACAGAGAGACTGGGCTGGGTCAGGAACAGAGACTGGGCGTGGTCAGGGACAGAGAGACTGGGCTGGGTCAGGGACAGAGAGACTGGGTCAGGGACAGAGAGGCTGGGGTGGGGACAGAGAGGCTGGGGTGGGTCAGGGACAGAGAGACTGGGCTGGGTCAGAGAGACTGGGTCAGGGACAGAGAGACTGGGGTGAGTCAGGGACAGAGAGACTGGGCTGGGTCAGGGACAGAGAGGCTGGGTCAGGGACAGAGAGGCATGGTCAGGGACAGAGAGCTTGGGTCAGGGACAGAGACTGGGCTGGGTCAGGGACAGAGACTGGGCTGGGTCAGGGACAGAGACTGGGCGTGGTCAGGGACAGAGAGACTGGGCTGGGTCAGGGACAGAGAGACTGGGTCAGGGACAGAGAGGCTGGGGTGGGGACAGAGAGGCTGGGGTGGGTCAGGGACAGAGAGACTGGGCTGGGTCAGGGACAGAGAGGCTGGGTCAGGGACAGAGAGGCTGGGTCAGGGACAGAGAGCCTGGGTCAGGGACAGAGAGACTGGGCTGGGTAAGGGACAGAGATACTGGGCTGGGTCAGGGACAGAGAGGCTGGGCTGGGTCAGGGACAGAGAGGCTGGGCTGGGTCAGGGACAGAGACACTGGGCTGGGTCAGTGACAGAGAGGCTGGGCTGGGTCAGGGACAGAGAGACTGGGTCAGGGACAGAGAGACTGGGTCAAGGATAGAGAGGCTGGGTCAGGGACAGAGAGACTGGGTCAGGGACAGAGAGACTGGGCTGGGTCAGGGACAGAGAGACTGGGCTGGGTCAGAGAGGCTGGGTCAGGGACAGAGAGGCTGGGTCAGGGACATAGAGACTGGGCTGGGTCAGGGACAGAGAGACTGGGTCAGGGACAGAGAGACTGGGTCAGGGACAGAGAGACTGGGCTGGGTCAGGGACAGAGAGACTGGGAAAGGGACAGAGAGGCTGGGTCAGGGACAGAGACTGGGCTGGGTCAGGGACAGAGACTGGGCTGGGTCAGGGACAGAGACTGGGCGTGGTCAGGGACAGAGAGACTGGGCTGGGTCAGGGACAGAGAGACTGGGTCAGGGACAGAGAGGCTGGGGTGGGGACAGAGAGGCTGGGGTGGGTCAGGGACAGAGAGACTGGGCTGGGTCAGAGAGACTGGGTCAGGGACAGAGAGACTGGGGTGGGTCAGGGACAGAGAGACTGGGCTGGGTCAGGGACAGAGAGGCTGGGTCAGGGACAGAGAGGTATGGTCAGGGACAGAGAGCCTGGGTCCGGGACAGAGACTGGGCTGGGTCAGGGACAGAGACTGGGCTGGGTCAGGGACAGAGACTGGGCGTGGTCAGGGACAGAGAGACTGGGCTGGGTCAGGGACAGAGAGACTGGGTCAGGGACAGAGAGGCTGGGGTGGGGACAGAGAGGCTGGGGTGGGTCAGGGACAGAGAGGCTGGGTCAGGGACAGAGAGGCTGGGTCAGGGACAGAGAGCCTGGGTCAGGGACAGAGAGACTGGGCTGGGTAAGGGACAGAGATACTGGGCTGGGTCAGGGACAGAGAGGCTGGGCTGGGTCAGGGACAGAGAGGCTGGGCTGGGTCAGGGACAGAGACACTGGGCTGGGTCAGTGACAGAGAGGCTGGGCTGGGTCAGGGACAGAGAGACTGGGTCAGGGACAGAGAGACTGGGTCAAGGATAGAGAGGCTGGGTCAGGGACAGAGAGACTGGGTCAGGGACAGAGAGACTGGGCTGGGTCAGGGACAGAGAGACTGGGCTGGGTCAGAGAGGCTGGGTCAGGGACAGAGAGGCTGGGTCAGGGACATAGAGACTGGGCTGGGTCAGGGACAGAGAGACTGGGTCAGGGACAGAGAGACTGGGTCAGGGACAGAGAGACTGGGCTGGGTCAGGGACAGAGAGACTGGGAAAGGGACAGAGAGGCTGGGTCAGGGACAGAGACTGGGCTGGGTCAGGGACAGAGACTGGGCTGGGTCAGGGACAGAGACTGGGCGTGGTCAGGGACAGAGAGACTGGGCTGGGTCAGGGACAGAGAGACTGGGTCAGGGACAGAGAGGCTGGGGTGGGGACAGAGAGGCTGGGGTGGGTCAGGGACAGAGAGACTGGGCTGGGTCAGAGAGACTGGGTCAGGGACAGAGAGACTGGGGTGGGTCAGGGACAGAGAGACTGGGCTGGGTCAGGGACAGAGAGGCTGGGTCAGGGACAGAGAGGTATGGTCAGGGACAGAGAGCCTGGGTCCGGGACAGAGACTGGGCTGGGTCAGGGACAGAGACTGGGCTGGGTCAGGGACAGAGACTGGGCGTGGTCAGGGACAGAGAGACTGGGCTGGGTCAGGGACAGAGAGACTGGGTCAGGGACAGAGAGGCTGGGGTGGGGACAGAGAGGCTGGGGTGGGTCAGGGACAGAGAGACTGGGCTGGGTCAGGGACAGAGAGGCTGGGTCAGGGACAGAGAGGCTGGGTCAGGGACAGAGAGCCTGGGTCAGGGACAGAGAGGCTGGGTCAGGGACAGAGAGACTGGGCTGGGTCAGGGACAGAGATACTGGGCTGGGTCAGAGACTGGGCTGGGTCAGGGTCAGAGAGACTGGGCTGGGTCAGGGACAGAGAGACTGGGCTGGGTCAGGAACAGAGACTGGGCGTGGTCAGGGACAGAGAGACTGGGCTGGGTCAGGGACAGAGAGACTGGGTCAGGGACAGAGAGGCTGGGGGTGGGGACAGAGAGGCTGGGGTGGGTCAGGGACAGAGAGACTGGGCTGGGTCAGAGAGACTGGGTCAGGGACAGAGAGACTGGGGTGAGTCAGGGACAGAGAGACTGGGCTGGGTCAGGGACAGAGAGGCTGGGTCAGGGACAGAGAGGCATGGTCAGGGACAGAGAGCCTGGGTCAGGGACAGAGACTGGGCTGGGTCAGGGACAGAGACTGGGCTGGGTCAGGGACAGAGACTGGGCGTGGTCAGGGACAGAGAGACTGGGCTGGGTCAGGGACAGAGAGACTGGGTCAGGGACAGAGAGGCTGGGGTGGGGACAGAGAGGCTGGGGTGGGTCAGGGACAGAGAGGCTGGGTCAGGGACAGAGAGGCTGGGTCAGGGACAGAGAGCCTGGGTCAGGGACAGAGAGGCTGGGTCAGGGACAGAGAGACTGGGCTGGGTCAGGGACAGAGATACTGGGCTGGGTCAGAGACTGGGCTGGGTCAGGGTCAGAGAGACTGGGCTGGGTCAGGGACAGAGAGACTGGGCTGGGTCAGGGACAGAGACACTGGGCTGGGTCAGTGACAGAGAGGCTGGGCTGGGTCAGGGACAGAGAGACTGGGCTGGGTCAGGGACAGAGAGACTGGGCTGGGTAAGGGACAGAGATAATGGGCTGGGTCAGGGACAGAGAGGCTGGGCTGGGTCAGGGACAGAGAGGCTGGGCTGGGTCAGGGACAGAGACACTGGGCTGGGTCAGTGACAGAGAGGCTGGGCTGGGTCAGGGACAGAGAGACTGGGTCAGGGACAGAGAGACTGGGTCAAGGATAGAGAGGCTGGGTCAGGGACAGAGAGACTGGGTCAGGGACAGAGAGACTGGGCTGGGTCAGGGACAGAGAGACTGGGCTGGGTCAGAGAGGCTGGGTCAGGGACAGAGAGGCTGGGTCAGGGACATAGAGACTGGGCTGGGTCAGGGACAGAGAGACTGGGAAAGGGACAGAGAGACTGGGTCAAGGATAGAGAGGCTGGGTCAGGGACAGAGACTGGGCTGGGTCAGGGACAGAGACTGGGCGTGGTCAGGGACAGAGAGACTGGGCTGGGTCAGGGACAGAGAGACTGGGTCAGGGACAGAGAGGCTGGGGTGGGGACAGAGAGGCTGGGGTGGGTCAGGGACAGAGAGACTGGGCTGGGTCAGAGAGACTGGGTCAGGGACAGAGAGACTGGGGTGGGTCAGGGACAGAGAGACTGGGCTGGGTCAGGGACAGAGAGGCTGGGTCAGGGACAGAGAGGTATGGTCAGGGACAGAGAGCCTGGGTCCGGGACAGAGACTGGGCTGGGTCAGGGACAGAGACTGGGCTGGGTCAGGGACAGAGACTGGGCGTGGTCAGGGACAGAGAGACTGGGCTGGGTCAGGGACAGAGAGACTGGGTCAGGGACAGAGAGGCTGGGGTGGGGACAGAGAGGCTGGGGTGGGTCAGGGACAGAGAGACTGGGCTGGGTCAGGGACAGAGAGGCTGGGTCAGGGACAGAGAGGCTGGGTCAGGGACAGAGAGCCTGGGTCAGGGACAGAGAGGCTGGGTCAGGGACAGAGAGACTGGGCTGGGTCAGGGACAGAGATACTGGGCTGGGTCAGAGACTGGGCTGGGTCAGGGTCAGAGAGACTGGGCTGGGTCAGGGACAGAGAGACTGGGCTGGGTCAGGAACAGAGACTGGGCGTGGTCAGGGACAGAGAGACTGGGCTGGGTCAGGGACAGAGAGACTGGGTCAGGGACAGAGAGGCTGGGGTGGGGACAGAGAGGCTGGGGTGGGTCAGGGACAGAGAGACTGGGCTGGGTCAGAGAGACTGGGTCAGGGACAGAGAGACTGGGGTGAGTCAGGGACAGAGAGACTGGGCTGGGTCAGGGACAGAGAGGCTGGGTCAGGGACAGAGAGGCATGGTCAGGGACAGAGAGCCTGGGTCAGGGACAGAGACTGGGCTGGGTCAGGGACAGAGACTGGGCTGGGTCAGGGACAGAGACTGGGCGTGGTCAGGGACAGAGAGACTGGGCTGGGTCAGGGACAGAGAGACTGGGTCAGGGACAGAGAGGCTGGGGTGGGGACAGAGAGGCTGGGGTGGGTCAGGGACAGAGAGGCTGGGTCAGGGACAGAGAGGCTGGGTCAGGGACAGAGAGCCTGGGTCAGGGACAGAGAGGCTGGGTCAGGGACAGAGAGACTGGGCTGGGTCAGGGACAGAGATACTGGGCTGGGTCAGAGACTGGGCTGGGTCAGGGTCAGAGAGACTGGGCTGGGTCAGGGACAGAGAGACTGGGCTGGGTCAGGGACAGAGACACTGGGCTGGGTCAGTGACAGAGAGGCTGGGCTGGGTCAGGGACAGAGAGACTGGGCTGGGTCAGGGACAGAGAGACTGGGCTGGGTAAGGGACAGAGATACTGGGCTGGGTCAGGGACAGAGAGGCTGGGCTGGGTCAGGGACAGAGAGGCTGGGCTGGGTCAGGGACAGAGACACTGGGCTGGGTCAGTGACAGAGAGGCTGGGCTGGGTCAGGGACAGAGAGACTGGGTCAGGGACAGAGAGACTGGGTCAAGGATAGAGAGGCTGGGTCAGGGACAGAGAGACTGGGTCAGGGACAGAGAGACTGGGCTGGGTCAGGGACAGAGAGACTGGGCTGGGTCAGAGAGGCTGGGTCAGGGACAGAGAGGCTGGGTCAGGGACATAGAGACTGGGCTGGGTCAGGGACAGAGAGACTGGGAAAGGGACAGAGAGGCTGGGTCAGGGACAGAGACTGGGCTGGGTCAGGGACAGAGACTGGGCGTGGTCAGGGACAGAGAGACTGGGCTGGGTCAGGGACTGAGACACTGGGCTGGGTCAGTGACAGAGAGACTGGGCTGGGTCAGGGACAGAGAGACTGGGTCAGGGACAGAGAGACTGGGTCAAGGATAGAGAGGCTGGGTCAGGGACAGAGAGACTGGGCTGGGTCAGGGACAGAGAGACTGGGCTGGGTCAGAGAGGCTGGGTCAGGGACAGAGAGGCTGGTTCAGGGACATAGAGACTGGGCTGGGTCAGGGACAGAGAGACTGGGTCAGGGACAGAGAGGCTGGGGTGGGTCAGGGACAGAGAGACTGGGTCAGGTACAGAGAGACTGGGTCAGGGACAGAGAGACTGGGGTGGGTCAGGGACAGAGAGACTGGGCTGGGTCAGGGACAGAGAGGCTGGGTCAGGGACAGAGAGGCTGGGTCAGGGACAGAGAGGCTGGGTCAGGGACAGAGAGACTGGGTCAGGGACAGAGAGGCTGGGCTGGGTCAGGGACAGAGAGGCTGGGCTGGGTCAGGGACAGAGATACTGGGCTGGGTCAGGGACAGAGACACTGGGCTGGGTCAGGGACAGAGACACTGGGCTGGGTCAGGGACAGAGACTGGGCTGGGGCAGGGATAGAGAGGCTGGGTCAGGGACAGAGATACTGGGCTGGGTTAGAGACAGGGATACTGGGCTGGGTCAGAGACAGAGGTACTGGGCTGGGTCAGAGACAGAGACTGGGCTGGGGCAGGGATAGAGAGGCTGGGTCAGGGACAGAGATACTGGGCTGGGTTAGAGACAGGGATACTGGGCTGGGTCAGAGACAGAGGTACTGGGCTGGGTCAGAGACAGAGATACTGGGCTGGGTCAGAGACAGAGATACTGGGCTGGGTCAGAGACAGAGATACTGGGCTGGGTCAGAGACAGAGAGACTGGGCTGGGTCAGAGACAGAGATACTGGGCTGGGTCAGAGACAGAGAGACTGGGCTGGGTCAGGGACAGAGAGACTGGGCTGGGTCAGGGACAGAGAGACTGGGCTGGGTCAGGGACAGAGAGACTGGGCTGGGTCAGAGACAGAGAGACTGGGCTGGGTCAGGGACAGAGAGACTGGGCTGGGTCAGGGACAGAAGGGCTGGGCTGGGTCAGAGACAGAAGGGCTGGGTCAGGGACAGAGATACTGGGCTGGGTCAGAGACAGAGATACTGGGCTGGGTCAGAGACAGAAGGGCTGGGCTGGGTTAGAGACAGGGATACTGGGCTGGGTCAGAGACAGAGGTACTGGGCTGGGTCAGAGACAGAGACTGGGCTGGGGCAGGGATAGAGAGGCTGGGTCAGGGACAGAGATACTGGGCTGGGTTAGAGACAGGGATACTGGGCTGGGTCAGAGACAGAGGTACTGGGCTGGGTCAGAGACAGAGATACTGGGCTGGGTCAGAGACAGAGATACTGGGCTGGGTCAGAGACAGAGATACTGGGCTGGGTCAGAGACAGAGAGACTGGGCTGGGTCAGAGACAGAGATACTGGGCTGGGTCAGAGACAGAGAGACTGGGCTGGGTCAGGGACAGAGAGACTGGGCTGGGTCAGGGACAGAGAGACTGGGCTGGGTCAGGGACAGAGAGACTGGGCTGGGTCAGAGACAGAGAGACTGGGTCAGGGACAGAGAGACTGGGTCAAGGATAGAGAGGCTGGGTCAGGGACAGAGAGACTGGGTCAGGGACAGAGAGACTGGGCTGGGTCAGGGACAGAGATACTGGGCTGGGTCAGAGACTGGGCTGGGTCAGGGTCAGAGAGACTGGGCTGGGTCAGGGACAGAGAGACTGGGCTGGGTCAGGAACAGAGACTGGGCGTGGTCAGGGACAGAGAGACTGGGCTGGGTCAGGGACAGAGAGACTGGGAAAGGGACAGAGAGACTGGGTCAAGGATAGAGAGGCTGGGTCAGGGACAGAGACTGGGCTGGGTCAGGGACAGAGACTGGGCGTGGTCAGGGACAGAGAGACTGGGCTGGGTCAGGGACAGAGAGACTGGGTCAGGGACAGAGAGGCTGGGGTGGGGACAGAGAGGCTGGGGTGGGTCAGGGACAGAGAGACTGGGCTGGGTCAGAGAGACTGGGTCAGGGACAGAGAGACTGGGGTGGGTCAGGGACAGAGAGACTGGGCTGGGTCAGGGACAGAGAGACTGGGCTGGGTCAGGGACAGAGAGGCTGGGTCAGGGACAGAGAGGTATGGTCAGGGACAGAGAGCCTGGGTCCGGGACAGAGACTGGGCTGGGTCAGGGACAGAGACTGGGCTGGGTCAGGGACAGAGACTGGGCGTGGTCAGGGACAGAGAGACTGGGCTGGGTCAGGGACAGAGAGACTGGGTCAGGGACAGAGAGGCTGGGGTGGGGACAGAGAGGCTGGGGTGGGTCAGGGACAGAGAGACTGGGCTGGGTCAGGGACAGAGAGGCTGGGTCAGGGACAGAGAGGCTGGGTCAGGGACAGAGAGCCTGGGTCAGGGACAGAGAGGCTGGGTCAGGGACAGAGAGACTGGGCTGGGTCAGGGACAGAGATACTGGGCTGGGTCAGAGACTGGGCTGGGTCAGGGTCAGAGAGACTGGGCTGGGTCAGGGACAGAGAGACTGGGCTGGGTCAGGAACAGAGACTGGGCGTGGTCAGGGACAGAGAGACTGGGCTGGGTCAGGGACAGAGAGACTGGGTCAGGGACAGAGAGGCTGGGGTGGGGACAGAGAGGCTGGGGTGGGTCAGGGACAGAGAGACTGGGCTGGGTCAGAGAGACTGGGTCAGGGACAGAGAGACTGGGGTGAGTCAGGGACAGAGAGACTGGGCTGGGTCAGGGACAGAGAGGCTGGGTCAGGGACAGAGAGGCATGGTCAGGGACAGAGAGCCTGGGTCAGGGACAGAGACTGGGCTGGGTCAGGGACAGAGACTGGGCTGGGTCAGGGACAGAGACTGGGCGTGGTCAGGGACAGAGAGACTGGGCTGGGTCAGGGACAGAGAGACTGGGTCAGGGACAGAGAGGCTGGGGTGGGGACAGAGAGGCTGGGGTGGGTCAGGGACAGAGAGGCTGGGTCAGGGACAGAGAGGCTGGGTCAGGGACAGAGAGCCTGGGTCAGGGACAGAGAGGCTGGGTCAGGGACAGAGAGACTGGGCTGGGTCAGGGACAGAGATACTGGGCTGGGTCAGAGACTGGGCTGGGTCAGGGTCAGAGAGACTGGGCTGGGTCAGGGACAGAGAGACTGGGCTGGGTCAGGGACAGAGACACTGGGCTGGGTCAGTGACAGAGAGGCTGGGCTGGGTCAGGGACAGAGAGACTGGGCTGGGTCAGGGACAGAGAGACTGGGCTGGGTAAGGGACAGAGATACTGGGCTGGGTCAGGGACAGAGAGGCTGGGCTGGGTCAGGGACAGAGAGGCTGGGCTGGGTCAGGGACAGAGACACTGGGCTGGGTCAGTGACAGAGAGGCTGGGCTGGGTCAGGGACAGAGAGACTGGGTCAGGGACAGAGAGACTGGGTCAAGGATAGAGAGGCTGGGTCAGGGACAGAGAGACTGGGTCAGGGACAGAGAGACTGGGCTGGGTCAGGGACAGAGAGACTGGGCTGGGTCAGAGAGGCTGGGTCAGGGACAGAGAGGCTGGGTCAGGGACATAGAGACTGGGCTGGGTCAGGGACAGAGAGACTGGGAAAGGGACAGAGAGGCTGGGTCAGGGACAGAGACTGGGCTGGGTCAGGGACAGAGACTGGGCGTGGTCAGGGACAGAGAGACTGGGCTGGGTCAGGGACTGAGACACTGGGCTGGGTCAGTGACAGAGAGACTGGGCTGGGTCAGGGACAGAGAGACTGGGTCAGGGACAGAGAGACTGGGTCAAGGATAGAGAGGCTGGGTCAGGGACAGAGAGACTGGGCTGGGTCAGGGACAGAGAGACTGGGCTGGGTCAGAGAGGCTGGGTCAGGGACAGAGAGGCTGGTTCAGGGACATAGAGACTGGGCTGGGTCAGGGACAGAGAGACTGGGTCAGGGACAGAGAGGCTGGGGTGGGTCAGGGACAGAGAGACTGGGTCAGGTACAGAGAGACTGGGTCAGGGACAGAGAGACTGGGGTGGGTCAGGGACAGAGAGACTGGGCTGGGTCAGGGACAGAGAGGCTGGGTCAGGGACAGAGAGGCTGGGTCAGGGACAGAGAGGCTGGGTCAGGGACAGAGAGACTGGGTCAGGGACAGAGAGGCTGGGCTGGGTCAGGGACAGAGAGGCTGGGCTGGGTCAGGGACAGAGATACTGGGCTGGGTCAGGGACAGAGACACTGGGCTGGGTCAGGGACAGAGACACTGGGCTGGGTCAGGGACAGAGACTGGGCTGGGGCAGGGATAGAGAGGCTGGGTCAGGGACAGAGATACTGGGCTGGGTTAGAGACAGGGATACTGGGCTGGGTCAGAGACAGAGGTACTGGGCTGGGTCAGAGACAGAGACTGGGCTGGGGCAGGGATAGAGAGGCTGGGTCAGGGACAGAGATACTGGGCTGGGTTAGAGACAGGGATACTGGGCTGGGTCAGAGACAGAGGTACTGGGCTGGGTCAGAGACAGAGATACTGGGCTGGGTCAGAGACAGAGATACTGGGCTGGGTCAGAGACAGAGATACTGGGCTGGGTCAGAGACAGAGAGACTGGGCTGGGTCAGAGACAGAGATACTGGGCTGGGTCAGAGACAGAGAGACTGGGCTGGGTCAGGGACAGAGAGACTGGGCTGGGTCAGGGACAGAGAGACTGGGCTGGGTCAGGGACAGAGAGACTGGGCTGGGTCAGAGACAGAGAGACTGGGCTGGGTCAGGGACAGAGAGACTGGGCTGGGTCAGGGACAGAAGGGCTGGGCTGGGTCAGAGACAGAAGGGCTGGGTCAGGGACAGAGATACTGGGCTGGGTCAGAGACAGAGATACTGGGCTGGGTCAGAGACAGAAGGGCTGGGCTGGGTTAGAGACAGGGATACTGGGCTGGGTCAGAGACAGAGGTACTGGGCTGGGTCAGAGACAGAGACTGGGCTGGGGCAGGGATAGAGAGGCTGGGTCAGGGACAGAGATACTGGGCTGGGTTAGAGACAGGGATACTGGGCTGGGTCAGAGACAGAGGTACTGGGCTGGGTCAGAGACAGAGATACTGGGCTGGGTCAGAGACAGAGATACTGGGCTGGGTCAGAGACAGAGATACTGGGCTGGGTCAGAGACAGAGAGACTGGGCTGGGTCAGAGACAGAGATACTGGGCTGGGTCAGAGACAGAGAGACTGGGCTGGGTCAGGGACAGAGAGACTGGGCTGGGTCAGGGACAGAGAGACTGGGCTGGGTCAGGGACAGAGAGACTGGGCTGGGTCAGAGACAGAGAGACTGGGCTGGGTCAGGGACAGAGAGACTGGGCTGGGTCAGGGACAGAAGGGCTGGGCTGGGTCAGAGACAGAAGGGCTGGGTCAGGGACAGAGATACTGGGCTGGGTCAGAGACAGAGATACTGGGCTGGGTCAGAGACAGAAGGGCTGGGCTGGGTCAGAGACAGGGATACTGGGCTGGGTCAGACACAGAGATTCTGGGCTAGGTCAGAGACAGAAGGGCTGGGCTGGGTCAGAGACAGAAGGGCTGGGCTGGGTCAGAGACAGAAGGGCTGGGCTGGGTCAGAGACAGGGATACTGGGCTGGGTCAGGGACAGAAGGGCTGGGTCAGAGACAGAAGGGCTGGGTCAGAGACAGAAGGGCTGGGCTGGGTCAGAGACAGGGATACTGGGCTCGGTCAGGGACAGAAGGGCTGGGCTGGGTCAGAGACAGGGATACTGGGCTGTGTCAGGGACAGAAGGGCTGGGTCAGAGACAGAAGGGCTACGCTGGGTCAGAGACAAAAGGGCTGGGCTGGGTCAGAGATACTGGGCTGGGTTTGAGACAGAAGGGCTGGGTCAGAGACAGAGAGACTGGATCAGAGACAGAAGGGCTGGGCTGGGTCAGAGACAGAGATACTGGGCTGGGTCAGGGACAGAGATACTGGGCTGAGTCAGGGACAGAAGGGCTGGGCTGGGTCAGAGACAGAGATACTGGGCTGGGTCAGGGACAGAGATACTGGGCTGGGTCAGGGACAGAAGGGCTGGGCTGGGTCAGAGACAGAGATACTGGGCTGGGTCAGAGACAGAAGGGCTGGGCTGGGTCAGAGACAGGGATACTGGGCTGGGTCAGAGACAGAGATACTGGGCTGGGTCAGAGACAGAGATACTGGGCTGGGTCAGGGACAGTGATACTGGGCTGGGTCAGGGACAGTGATACTGGGCTGGGTCAGAGACAGAAGGGCTGGGTCAGAGACAGAAGGGCTGGGTCAGAGACAGAAGGGCTGGGCTGGGTCAGAGACAGAAGTGCTGGGCTGAATACAACAGGTGTAGTAGACCTTACAGTGAAATGCTTACTTACAGGCTCTAACCCACAGTGCAAAAAAGGTGTTAGGTGAACAACAGGTAAGTAAAGAAATAAACAACAGTAAAAAGACAGGCTACATACAGTAGAGAGGTTATATACAGTAGAGAGGTTATATACAGTAGAGAGGCTATAAAAGTAGAGGGGCTATATACAGTAGAGAGACTATATACACTAGAGAGGCTACATACAGTAGAGAGGCTATATACAGTAGAGAGGCTATATACAGTAGAGAGGCTATATACAGTAGAGAGGCTACATACAGTAGAGGGGCTATATACAGTAGAGAGGCTATATACAGTAGAGAGGCTATATACAGTAGAGAGGCTATATACAGTAGAGAGGCTACATACAGTAGAGAGGCTATATACAGTAGAGAGGCTATATACAGTAGAGAGGCTATATACAGTAGAGAGGCTACATACAGTAGAGGGGCTATATACAGTAGAGAGGCTATATACAGTAGAGAGGCTATATACAGTAGAGAGGCTACATACAGTAGAGAGGCTATATACAGTAGAGAGGCTATATACAGTAGAGAGGCTACATAACAGTAGAGGGGCTATATACAGTAGAGAGGCTATATACAGTAGAGAGGCTATATACAGTAGAGAGGCTATATACAGTAGAGAGGCTACATACAGTAGAGAGGCTATATACAGTAGAGAGGCTATATACAGTAGAGGGGCTATATACAGTAGAGAGGCTATATACAGTAGAGAGGCTATATACAGTAGGGAGGCTATATACAGTAGAGAGGTTATATACAGTAGAGAGGCTATATACAGTAGAGAGGCTATATACAGTAGAGAGGCTATATACAGTAGAGGGGCTATATACAGTAGAGAGGCTATATACAGTAGAGAGGCTATATACAGTAGAGAGGCTACATACAGTAGAGGGGCTATATACAGTAGAGAGGCTATATACAGTAGAGAGGCTATATACAGTAGAGAGGCTATATACAGTAGAGGGGCTATATACAGTAGAGAGGCTATATACAGTAGAGAGGCTATATACAGTAGGGAGGCTATATACAGTAGGGAGGCTATATACAGTAGCGAGGCTATATACAGTAGAGAGGCTATATAGGGTAGAGGGGCTATATACAGTAGAGAGGCTATATACAGTAGAGGGGCTATATACAGTAGAGGCTATATACAGTAGAGGCTATATACAGTAGAGGGGCTATATACAGTAGAGAGGCTATATACAGTAGAGAGGCTATATACAGTAGGGAGGCTATATACAGTAGGGAGGCTATATACAGTAGCGAGGCTATATACAGTAGAGAGGCTATATAGGGTAGAGGGGCTATATACAGTAGAGAGGCTATATACAGTAGAGGGGCTATATACAGTAGAGGCTATATACAGTAGAGGCTATATACAGTAGAGAGGCTATATACAGTAGAGAGGCTATATACAGTAGAGAGGCTATATACAGTAGAGGGGCTATATACAGTAGAGGGGCTATATACAGTAGAGAGGCTATATACAGTAGAGAGGCTATATACAGTAGAGGGGCTATATACAGTAGAGAGGCTATATACAGTAGAGAGGCTATATACAGTAGAGAGGCTATATACAGTAGAGAGGTTATATACAGTAGAGAGGCTATATACAGTAGAGAGGCTATATACAGTAGAGGGGCTATATACAGTAGAGGGGCTATATACAGTAGAGAGGCTATATACAGTAGAGGGGCTATATACAGTAGAGAGGCTATATACAGTAGAGGGGCTATATACAGTAGAGGGGCTATATACAGTAGAGAGGCTATATACAGTAGAGAGGCTATATACAGTAGAGGGGCTATATACAGTAGAGAGGCTATATACAGTAGAGGGGCTATATACAGTAGAGAGGCTATATACAGTAGAGAGGCTATATACAGTAGAGAGGTTATATACAGTAGAGAGGCTATATACAGTAGAGAGACTATATACAGTAGAGAGGCTATATACAGTAGTGAGACTATATACAGTAGAGAGGCTATATACAGTAGAGAGGCTATAAACAGTAGAGAGGCTATATATAGTAGAGAGGCTATATACAGTAGAGAGGCTATATACAGTAGAGAGGCTATATACAGTAGAGACTATATACAGTAGAGGCTATATACAGTAGAGAGGCTATAAACAGTAGAGAGGCTATATACAGTAGAGAGGCTATATACAGTAGAGAGGCTATATACAGTAGAGAGTCTATAAACAGTAGAGAGGCTATATACAGTAGAGAGGTTATATACAGTAGAGAGGCTATATACAGTAGAGAGGCTATATACAGTAGAGAGGTTATATACAGTAGAGAGACTATATACAGTAGAGAGGCTATATACAGTAGAGACTATATACAGTAGAGGCTATATACAGTAGAGAGGCTATAAACAGTAGAGAGGCTATATACAGTAGAGAGGCTATATACAGTAGAGAGGCTATATACAGTAGAGAGGTTATATACAGTAGAGAGGCTATATACAGTAGAGAGGTTATATACAGTAGAGAGGCTATATACAGTAGAGAGGCTATATACAGTAGAGAGGCTATATACAGTAGAGAGGTTATATACAGTAGAGAGGCTATATACAGTAGAGAGGCTATATACAGTAGAGGCTATATACAGTAGAGAGGTTATATACAGTAGAGAGGCTATATACAGTAGAGAGGCTATATACAGTAGAGAGGCTATATACAGTAGAGAGGCTATATACAGTAGAGGGGCTACAAACAGACATCTGTTAGTCAGGCTGATTGAGGTAGTATGTACATGTGGATATGGTGACTATGCATATATGATGAACAGATAGTAGCAGCAGTGTAAAAGAGGGGGTGGTGGGTGGTGGGACACAATGCAGATAGCCCGGTTAGACAATATGCAGGAGCACTGGTTGGTCGGGCCAAATGAGGTAGTATGTACATGAATGTATAGTTAAAGTGACTATGCATATATGATTAGCAGAGAGTAGCAGCAGCGTAAAAAGAGGGGTTGGGGGGGCACACAATTCAAATAGTCCGGGTAGCCATTTTATTAGGAGGAGTCTTATGGCTTGGGGGTAAAGACTGTTGGGAAGCCTTTTTGTCCTAGACTTGGCCCTCCGATACCGCTTGCCATGCAGTAGTAGAGAGAACAGTCTATGACTGGGGTGGCTGTACATCCAGTGATGTACTGGGCCGTACGCACTACCCTCTGTAGGCCTTGCGGTCAGAGGATGAGCAATTGCCGTACCAGGCAGTGATGCAACCATGCTCTCGATGTTGCAGCTGTAGAACCTTCTGAGGATCTCAGGACCCATGCCAAATCCTGTGTGATTTTAAGATATCTCTCTCTTTTTTTTATTTCTTTCTCGGAGGACCTGAGCCATAGGACCATGCTTCAGGACTACCTGGCCTGAAGACTCATTATTGTCCCAAGTCCACCTGGTCGTGCTGCTGCTCCAGTTTCAACTGTTCTGCCTGCGGCTATGGAACCCTGACCTGTTCACCGGACGTGCTACCTGTCCCAGACCTGCTGTTTTCAACTCTCTAGAGACAGCAGGAGCAGTAGAGATAGTCTGAATGATCGGCTATGAAAAAAGCCAACTGACATTTACTCCTGAGGTGAAAACCTGTTGCACCCTCTACAACCCTCTACAATCAGACTCTAACCAGACTGAGGGGTTACTCAGACTCTAACCAGGCTGAGGGGTTACTCAGACTCTAACCAGACTGAGGGGTTACTCAGGTCCTAACCAGGCTGAGGGGTTACTCAGATCCTAACCAGGCTGAGGGGTTACTCAGATCCTAACCAGGCTGAGGGGTTACTCAGATCCTAACCAGGCTGAGGGGTTACTCAGATCACAGAGACTTATGGGTAGAATCGAAAATAAGATGTATTATAGGATGACCTACAGTATATCCAGTTGGGGAACTGGATATAGGGCCAGTCTATAATACATGGGATCTAACCTACTGGGGAACTGGTTATAGGGCCAGTCTATAATACATGGGATCTAACCTACTGGGGAACTGGTTATAGGGCCAGTCTATAATACATGGGATCTAACCTACTGGGGAACTGGTTATAGGGCCAGTCTATAATACATGGGATCTAACCTACTGGGGAACTGGTTATAGGGCCAGTCTATAATACATGGGATCTAACCTACTGGGGAACTGGTTATAGGGCCAGTCTATAATACATGGGATCTAACCTACTGGGGAACTGGTTATAGGGCCAGTCTATAATACATGGGATCTAACCTACTGGGGAACTGGTTATAGGGCCAGTCTATAATACATGGGATCTAACCTACTGGGGAACTGGTTATAGGGCCAGTCTATAATACATGGGATCTAACCTACTGGGGAACTGGTTATAGGGCCAGTCTATAATACATGGGATCTAACCTACTGGGGAACTGGTTATAGGGCCAGTCTATAATACATGGGATCTAACCTACTGGGGAACTGGTTATAGGGCCAGTCTATAATACATGGGATCTAACCTACTGGGGAACTGGTTATAGGGCCAGTCTATAATACATGGGATCTAACCTACTGGGGAACTGGTTATAGGGCCAGTCTATAATACATGGGATCTAACCTACTGGGGAACTGGTTATAGGGCCAGTCTATAATACATGGGATCTAACCTACTGGGGAACTGGTTATAGGGCCAGTCTATAATACATGGGATCTAACCTACTGGGGAACTGGTTATAGGGCCAGTCTATAATACATGGGATCTAACCTACTGGGGAACTGGTTATAGGGCCAGTCTATAATACATGGGATCTAACCTACTGGGGAACTGGTTATAGGGCCAGTCTATAATACATGGGATCTAACCTACTGGGGAACTGGTTATAGGGCCAGTCTATAATACATGGGATCTAACCTACTGGGGAACTGGTTATAGGGCCAGTCTATAATACATGGGATCTAACCTACTGGGGAACTGGTTATAGGGCCAGTCTATAATACATGGGATCTAACCTACTGGGGAACTGGTTATAGGGCCAGTCTATAATACATGGGATCTAACCTACTGGGGAACTGGTTATAGGGCCAGTCTATAATACATGGGATCTAACCTACTGGGGAACTGGTTATAGGGCCAGTCTATAATACATGGGATCTAACCTACTGGGGAACTGGTTATAGGGCCAGTCTATAATACATGGGATCTAACCTACTGGGGAACTGGTTATAGGGCCAGTCTATAATACATGGGATCTAACCTACTGGGGAACTGGTTATAGGGCCAGTCTATAATACATGGGATCTAACCTACTGGGGAACTGGTTATAGGGCCAGTCTATAATACATGGGATCTAACCTACTGGGGAACTGGTTATAGGGCCAGTCTATAATACATGGGATCTAACCTACTGGGGAACTGGTTATAGGGCCAGTCTATAATACATGGGATCTAACCTACTGGGGAACTGGTTATAGGGCCAGTCTATAATACATGGGATCTAACCTACTGGGGAACTGGTTATAGGGCCAGTCTATAATACATGGGATCTAACCTACTGGGGAACTGGTTATAGGGCCAGTCTATAATACATGGGATCTAACCTACTGGGGAACTGGTTATAGGGCCAGTCTATAATACATGGGATCTAACCTACTGGGGAACTGGTTATAGGGCCAGTCTATAATACATGGGATCTAACCTACTGGGGAACTGGTTATAGGGCCAGTCTATAATACATGGGATCTAACCTACTGGGGAACTGGTTATAGGGCCAGTCTATAATACATGGGATCTAACCTACTGGGGAACTGGTTATAGGGCCAGTCTATAATACATGGGATCTAACCTACTGGGGAACTGGTTATAGGGCCAGTCTATAATACATGGGATCTAACCTACTGGGGAACTGGTTATAGGGCCAGTCTATAATACATGGGATCTAACCTACTGGGGAACTGGTTATAGGGCCAGTCTATAATACATGGGATCTAACCTACTGGGGAACTGGATATATATTATATATATATTATATTCCTACAGTCATTGGCATCAATACATCTAAATGGTGTAATACATCATGGGAATTAGAGCTGTATCTAGATTGTGGCTTATTCCCAAAATGGCACCCCATCGGGCTCTGGTCAAAAGTAGTGCACAGAGACTTATGGGTAGAATCGAAATTAAGATGTATTAATGCCAATGACTGTAGGAAGGATGACCTATATCCAGTTCCCCAGTAGGTTAGATCCCATCATCCAAAAGGATTCAATCATGATTAGGTCATCACATTAAACTCCACCCAGGTATCTTCTGTCCCCTGGGTTTTCTTGATTAATTACCGCCAATGATCTTTAATTCTGTCTCTCTGTCTAACTATAGTATTGTACATCCCAAATGGTAACATATTCCCTATATAGCACACTACCTTTGACCAGGGCCCATAGAGTTATGGTCAAAAGCAGTGCACTATATGGGTAATCGGGTGCCATTCGGGACGCTTGTAAGACTCCCCGTAGTGACGGCTCGTTCTATATCTAACGAATTTATCTTTCTCCACAGACCATCACATTGTGGTCCGGATGTCAACGCTGTTTTCCCATTCATTCATAAGTAAGCAATCATAATTTTACAAGCGATTGTTTTACAAAACAATTCATAAGAAAAGGCCGTTTTAGGTCTCTAGCTGAAGATCGACAAACTCATATTCACATGGAAAACCGTAGTTTTAGAGGTAGGATACACGTAAAAATGAATTGCCTATTCATTAGCTTAGGAAATCACAAAAACAACTTCATAACTCAATCTTTCTTTTTAGGTGGTTTTTAATTGACCAAGCACCGGAGCCAATCAGCTGTAGAAACAAAAACTTATGTCATGTCAGACTATGATGTCAGTGAATATGAGAATGAAGTTGTCCGGCTGAGTTGGAGAACACTTATTTGAACTTAGCTAATTAAATCTAACATAAAATATATAGTATTCCTAAAATAATGGGTTATTATCCTACTCCACATCTGTTACAAAACAACACACGATAAAGATTCTATCAGAATCCCCACACCAACCCCCCTCCCCAGATGTGCGTGTTGCCGGGATAAACTTTTGACTGCGCTATATCCAAAACGGTCTGATAATCAAACAAAGCGTCTTTCTCCACTTACCTGAAGAAGCAGCGATCCCAAACCAAATCCGACAGAAACACGTCAAATCTCTCTTCATTTCCAATTCTCCAGTCCTGCGAAGGTTTAACCGATTATTATTTTTACTACAAAACGTCGCGTGTTTGACTGCAAGAGCCGCAGAGAAAAAGGGGTAAAATAAAACTCGGTGAGGGATAACGGGACAAACTCAGGTGCGCGTGGAAGTGGGAAGCGGTGACTCTGTCATTAGAACCGCACGAGGAGGATGTGCTGGGTGAAATGGAGAAAACTAAAATAAACCTTTTCCTATTTTCCTGTTTAAAAAAAAACCAAAGGATGAATCAAGTGCTGAATGGACCCACAATGGTTTCCTTTTCCCTCGCTCGTGACTGGCACGCACACATAGGACACACACACGGGCACACGCACACACACGCCACTCTCGTTCATAAAACAGGCTAAGCCTTCCAGTCACACGAGAAATGTCCTTCCTGGAGTGAAGATGTAATCCCAACACTATATTATTACCACGTTAGACGGCTTCATTTAACTGGTATGTCACTGTTGCTTCTCTTGAAATTCAACACTGCACACAGCCAAGTAATGTACTAATTCACAATTTTCAACTTTAACCTTAGACATACATAGGCGAGTTAATGACAGTTATATCCTTGACTCAGTCCATTTATAAAGAATTGTAAAGAATTACACAATTTCCCAAATTCAACTTGTACTTTTTGACATTTAAAATCGTTAATGGAAGTTTTATCCTTTACTTGATTTAATCCCCGTTCAGGATCATATGAAAACAATACAAATTTAGCAGAATTGAAAACTTGCTTTAATGGTTAACAATATACAATTAGATTCTGGTAAGGTCATGCCACAAACAAATATGTCTGTCAATATCAATTTCAGCCTCAGAGATCTTTAAGTCCCTTAGAGATGCTACAGTGCATTCGGAAAGTATTCAGACCCCTTTCCCTTATTCCACATTTTGTTAAGTTACAGCCTTATTCTAAAATGGATACAATACTCCCCCCCCCCCCTCATCAATCTACACACAATACCCCATAATGACAAAGTGAAAACAGGGTTTTCAACATCTTTGCAAATGTATAAAAAAATAAAAAATACCTGTTCTACATAGTTATTCAGGCCCTTTGCTATGAGACTCTAAATTGAGCTCAGGTCCATCCTGTTTCCATTGATCATCCTTGACATATTTCTACAATTTGATTGGAGTCCATCTGTGTGAAATTAAATTGATTGGACATGATTTGTAAAGGCACACAACTGTCGATATAAGGTCCCACCGTTGACAGTGCATGTCAGAGCAAAAACCAAGAAACGAGGTCGAAGAAGGAATGGTCCGTAGAGCTCCGAGACAGGATTGTGTCGAGACACAGACACAGACATTTCTGCAGAATTGAAGGTCCCCAAGAACACAGTGGCCTCCATCATTTTTAAATGGAAGAAGTTTGGAACCACCAAGACTATTCCAAGAGCTGGCCATCCGGCCAAACTGAGCAATCTGGGGAGAAGGTCAGATGGTCACTGACAGAGCTCCAGAGTTCCTCTGTAGAGATGGGACAAACTTCCAGAAGGACAATCATCTCTCCAGCACTCCACCAATCAGGCCTTTATGGTAGAGTGGCCAGACAGAAGCCACCCCTCAGTAAAAGGCACATGACAGCCCACTTGGAGTTTGCCAAAAGGCACTTAAAGGACTCTCAGACCATGAGAAGCAAGATTCTCTGGTCTGATCAAACCTGGCACTATACCTATGGTGAAGCATGGCGGTGGCAGCATCATGCTGTGGGGATGTTTTTCAGCGGCAGGGACTGAGAGACTAGTCAAGATTGAGAGAAAGATGAACGGAGCAAAGTACAGAGAGATCCTTGATGAAAACCTTCCCGAGAGTGCTCAGGACCTCAGACTGGGGCGAAGGTTCACCTTCCAAGAGGACAACGACCCTAAGCACCAAGCCAAGACAACACAGGAGTGGCTTCGGGACTAGTCTCTGAATGTCCTTGAGTGGCACAGCCAGAGCCCGGACCTGAACACGATCAAACATCTCTGGAGAGACCTGAAAATATCTGTGCAGCGACGCTCCCCATCCAACCTGACAGAGCTTGAGAGGATCTGCAGAGAAGAATGTGAGAAACTCCCCAAATACAGGTGTGCCAAGCTTGTAGCGTCATACCCAAGAAGACTCAAAGCTGTAATCGCTGCCAAAGGTGCTACAACAAAGTACTGAGTAAAGGGTCTGAATATTTATGTAAGGGTGATAATTCATTTTTTTATATATATATAAATTAGCAAAAAATTCTACAAACCAGTTTTTGCTTTGTCATTATTGGGTGTAGATTGAGGGGGGAAAACTAATTAATCAATTTTAGAATAAGGCTGTAACGTAACAAAATGTGGAATAAGGCGAAGGGGTCTGAATACTTTCCTAATGCCCTGTATATGTTTCTTCCATGCATGAGAACATGTTTCCACCCAATAACATGACTGACTGACACACAAACTACCTCTTACAGACGGACAAGGCTCCGCTGATAGCCCGGTGTAGCAGTGGTAAGGCGTTGGGACGGCTGTATGTAGGCCTTAACAGTTTGTGGGCACCGTTTGTCACCGTTAGAATACAATTCATGTATTTTTTTGTGTTGTGTTGTGGCTTTGCATCACCAAGTGTTTTGTTTTCTGTTTGCCCCCACAAAGATTTACATGCTAACATCGCCACTGGACTTATTAATGACCCAAGCCCAGCTCAGTTAATCCCCACCATTGTGTCACTGAGTTGTCATAATGCTTCAGTAAATGTACATTATCCCAGGGGTGTTGGTAGACACAATGTACGTAACCTAATTTATGTCCCTCTAACGGCCCTAAAAGCCTCTGCTGATTATACAGCTATTGTCTGCAGTAATCATGTGCCAATAAACCAGTAATACTGTAAGCAACGCGGCGGTGTGCTCTAGTAGGAAATCCACTGTGTGCAGCTCACCCTGCACTAATGTAACAGTATAACTTCCATCCCTCCCCTCGCCCCAACCCGGGCTCGAACCAGGGACCCTCTGCACACATCAACAACAGTCACCCACAAAGCATCGTTACCCATCGCTCCACAAAAGCCGCGGCCCTTGCAGAGCAAGAGGAACCACTACTTCAAGGTCTCAGAGCGAATGACGTCACCGATTGAAACGCTAACTAGCTAGCCATTTCACATCGGTTACACTAACATAAATAACATTAGCATGTCTACTTCTGCTAAGCCTCCCCGTAAAGCAACGAAAACAATCAAGCATCCCAGAAAAAATTGAACAATTATCCACATTAACATATGGAGACTATGGGTGGGTGTCTGAGCTGTAAATACAAATAGACTATCACCAGCCCCTATATCACTATAGACTAGACAATCACCTGCACTATATCGCTATAGACAATCACCTGCACTATATCGCTATAGACTAGACAATCACCTGCACTATATCACTATAGACAATCACCTGCACTATATCACTATAGACTAGACAATCACCTGCACTATATCACTATAGACTAGACAATCACCTGCACTATATCACTATAGACTAGACTATCACCTGCACTATATCACTATAGACTAGACAATCACCTGCACTATATCACTATAGACTAGACAATCACCTGCACTATATCACTATAGACTAGACAATCACCTGCACTATATCACTATAGACAATCACCTGCACTATATCACTATAGACTAGACTATCACCTGCACTATATCACTATAGACTAGACTATCACCTGCACTATATCGCTATAGACTAGACAATCACCTGCACTATATCACTATAGACTAGACAATCACCTGCACTATATCACTATAGACTAGACAATCACCTGCACTATATCACTATAGACTAGACAATCACCTGCACTATATCACTATAGACTATCACCTGCACTATATCACTATAGACTAGACAATCACCTGCACTATATCACTATAGACTAGACAATCACCTGCACTATATCACTATAGACTAGACAATCACCTGCACTATATCACTATAGACTAGACAATCACCTGCACTATATCACTATAGACTAGACAATCACCTGCACTATATCACTATAGACTAGACTATCACCTGCACTATATCACTATAGACTAGACAATCACCTGCACTATATCACTATAGACTAGACAATCACCTGCACTATATCACTATAGACTAGACAATCACCTGCACTATATCACTATAGACTAGACAATCACCTGCACTATATCACTATAGACAATCACCTGCACTATATCACTATAGACTAGACAATCACCTGCACTATATCGCTATAGACTATAACCAGCCCCCATATCACTATAGACTAGACAATCACCTGCACTATATCACTATAGACTAGACAATCACCTGCACTATATCACTATAGACAATCACCTGCACTATATCGCTATAGACTATCACCAGCCCCTATATCACTATAGACTAGACAATCACCTGCACTATATCACTATAGACTAGACAATCACCTGCACTATATCACTATAGACTAGACAATCACCTGCACTATATCACTATAGACTAGACAATCACCTGCACTATATCGCTATAGACTAGACAATCACCTGCACTATATCACTATAGACTAGACAATCACCTGCACTATATCGCTATAGACTAGACAATCACCTGCACTATATCACTATAGACTAGACAATCACCTGCACTATATCACTATAGACTAGACAATCACCTGCACTATATCGCTATAGACTAGACAATCACCTGCACTATATCACTATAGACTAGACAATCACCTGCACTATATCGCTATAGACTAGACAATCACCTGCACTATATCACTATAGACTAGACAATCACCTGCACTATATCGCTATAGACTATCACCAGCCCCTATATCACTATAGACTAGACAATCACCTGCCCTATATCACTATAGACTAGACAATCACCTGCACTATATCACTATAGACTAGACAATCACCTGCCCTATATCACTATAGACTATAACCAGCCCCTATATCACTATAGACTAGACAATCACCTGCACTATATCACTATAGACTAGACAATCACCTGCACTATATCGCTATAGACTATAACCAGCCCCTATATCACTATAGACTAGACAATCACCTGCACTATATCACTATAGACTAGACAATCACCTGCACTATATCGCTATAGACTAGACAATCACCTGCACTATATCGCTATAGACTATAACCAGCCCCTATATCACTATAGACTAGACAATCACCTGCACTATATCACTATAGACAATCACCTGCACTATATCGCTATAGACTATAACCAGCCCCTATATCACTATAGACTAGACAATCACCTGCACTATATCACTATAGACTAGACAATCACCTGCACTATATCGCTATAGACTATCACCAGCCCCTATATCACTATAGACTAGACAATCACCTGCACTATATCACTATAGACTAGACAATCACCTGCACTATATCGCTATAGACTATAACCAGCCCCTATATCACTATAGACTAGACAATCACCTGCACTATATCACTATAGACTAGACAATCACCTGCACTATATCGCTATAGACTAGACAATCACCTGCACTATATCGCTATAGACTATAACCAGCCCCTATATCACTATAGACTAGACAATCACCTGCACTATATCACTATAGACAATCACCTGCACTATATCGCTATAGACTATAACCAGCCCCTATATCACTATAGACTAGACAATCACCTGCACTATATCACTATAGACTATAACCAGCCCCTATATCACTATAGACTAGACAATCACCTGCACTATATCACTATAGACTAGACAATCACCTGCACTATATCACTATAGACTAGACAATCACCTGCACTATATCGCTATAGACAATCACCTGCACTATATCGCTATAGACTATAACCAGCCCCTATATCACTATAGACTAGACAATCACCTGCACTATATCGCTATAGACTATCACCAGCCCCTATATCACTATAGACTAGACAATCACCTGCACTATATCACTATAGACTAGACAATCACCTGCACTATATCACTATAGACTAGACAATCACCTGCACTATATCGCTATAGACAATCACCTGCACTATATCGCTATAGACTATAACCAGCCCCTATATCACTATAGACTAGACAATCACCTGCACTATATCGCTATAGACTATCACCAGCCCCTATATCACTATAGACTAGACAATCACCTGCACTATATCACTATAGACTAGACAATCACCTGCACTATATCGCTATAGACTATCACCTGCACTATATCACTATAGACAATCACCTGCACTATATCACTATAGACTAGACAATCACCTGCACTATATCACTATAGACTAGACAATCACCTGCACTATATCGCTATAGACTATCACCTGCACTATATCACTATAGACTATAACCAGCCCCTATATCACTATAGACTAGACAATCACCTGCACTATATCACTATAGACTAGACAATCACCTGCACTATATCGCTATAGACAATCACCTGCACTATATCGCTATAGACTATCACCAGCCCCTATATCACTATAGACTAGACAATCACCTGCACTATATCGCTATAGACAATCACCTGCACTATATCGCTATAGACTATCACCAGCCCCTATATCGCTATAGACTATCACCAGCCCCTATATCGCTATAGACTATCACCAGCCCCTATATCACTATAGACTAGACAATCACCTGCCCCATATCGCTATAGACTATCACCTGCCCCATATCACTATAGACTAGAATATCACCTGCACTATATCGCTATAGACTATCACCAGCCCCTATATCACTATAGACTAGACAATCACCTGCACTATATCGCTATAGACTATCACCAGCCCCTATATCACTATAGACTAGACAATCACCTGCACTATATCACTATAGACTAGACAATCACCTGCACTATATCGCTATAGACTATCACCTGCCCCATATCGCTATAGACTATCACCAGCCCCTATATCGCTATAGACTATCACCAGCCCCTATATCACTATAGACTAGACTATCACCAGCCAATATATCACTACAAACTATCACCAGCCCCTATATTGCTATAGACTATCACCAGCCCCTATATCACTATAGAGTATCACCTGCCCCTATATCACTATAGACTATCACCAGCCACTATATCACTATAGACTATCACCAGGCCCTATATCACTATAGACTATCACCAGCCCCTATATCACTATAGACTATCACCAGCCCCTATATCACTATAGACTATCACCAACCCCTATATCACTATAGACTATCACCAACCCCTATGTCACTATAGACTATCACCAACCCCTACGTCACTATAGACTATCACCAACCCCTATATCACTATAGACTATCACCAGCCCCCATGTCGCTATAGACTATCGCCAGCCCCTATATCACTATAGACTATCACCAGCCTCTATATCACTATAGACTATCACCAGCCCCTATATCACTATAGACTATCACCAGCCCCTATATCACTATAGACTATCACCAACCCCTATGTCACTATAGACTATCACCAACCCCTATATCACTATAGACTATCACCAGCCCCTATATCACTATAGACTATCACCAGCCCCTATATCACTATAGACTATCACCAGCCCCTATATCACTATAGACTATCACCAGCCTCTATATCACTATAGACTATCACCAGCCCCTATATCACTATAGACTATCACCAGCCCTACATCTAATGGGGATCCATAATAAACCCCAGGAAGAATAGCAGCTGCCTACAAATACAAATGCACACACACGCACGCGCACGCACGCACGCACACACACACACACACACACACACACACACACACACACACACACACACACACACACACACACACACACACACACACACACACACACACACACACACACACACACACACACACACACACACACACACACACACACACACACACACACACACACACACACACACACACACACACACACACACACACACACACACACACACACACACACACACACACAGCCGCCCGCGGGAATAATCTCATAAGAATCATTAATTATCACTACGGATGGCATATCACGTGGCATCAAGCTAATAAAACACAAAGGACAGTTACCACCCCCCCCACCTCCTCTTCTTCAGGGACTTGTTGGGGTGTGAATGGGAAACATGCGCTAAGAGCCGGACCAGTTCTGTGTAACCAGAGCCCATATTAGTGCATTGAATAGGGAGCCATTTGGAACACAAGCCTGCTATCAGCTGTATATTATAGGAAGATACAGGACATCTGGCAGTGGCTAACAGCCTGCTATCAGCTGTATATTATAGGAAGATACAGGACATCTGGCAGTGGCTAACAGCCTGCTATCAGCTGTATATTATAGGAAGATACAGGACATCTGGCAGTGGCTAACAGCCTGCTATCAGCTGTATATTATAGGAAGATACAGGACATCTGGAAGTGGCTAACATTCTGTAGTAAAACACACACAGGCCTGCTCACGGGGTAACACACACACACAGGCATGCTCACGGGGTAACACACACACACAGGCCTGCTCACAGGGTAACACACACAGGCCTGCTCACAGGGTAACACACACACACAGGCCTGATCACAGCGTAACACACACACACAGGCATGCTCACGGGGTAACACACACAGGCCTGCTCACGGGGTAACACACACACACAGGCCTGCTCACAGCGTAACACACACACACAGGCCTGCTCACGGGGTAACACACACACACAGGCCTGCTCACAGGGTAACACACACACACAGGCCTGCTCACAGCGTAACACACACACACAGGCCTGCTCACGGGGTAACACACACACACAGGCCTGCTCACGGGGTAACACACACACCCACAGGCCTGCTCACAGGGTAACACACACACACAGGCCTGCTCGGTGGTAACACACACCCACAGGCCTGCTCACGGGGTAACACACACACACAGGCCTGCTCACGGGGTAACACACACACACACAGGCCTGCTCACAGGGTAACACACACACACAGGCCTGCTCACGGGTAACACACACACACACACACACAGGCCTGCTCACGGGGTAACACACACACACAGGCCTGCTCACGGGGTAACACACACACACAGGCCTGCTCACGGGGTAACACACACACACAGGCCTGCTCACAGGGTAACACACACACACAGGCCTGCTCACAGCGTAACACACACACACAGGCCTGCTCACGGGGTAACACACACACACAGGCCTGCTCGGTGGTAACACACACACCCACAGGCGTGCTCACGGGGTAACACACACACCCACAGGCCTGCTCACGGGGTAACACACACACACAGGCCTGCTCACGGGGTAACACACACACACAGGCCTGCTCACGGGGTAACACACACACCCACAGGCCTGCTCACAGGGTAACACACACACACAGGCCTGCTCGGTGGTAACACACACCCACAGGCCTGCTCACGGGGTAACACACACACACAGGCCTGCTCACGGGGTAACACACACACACACAGGCCTGCTCACGGGGTAACACACACACACACAGGCCTGCTCACGGGGTAACACACACACACAGGCCTGCTCACGGGGTAACACACACACACAGGCCTGCTCACGGGGTAACACACACACACAGGCCTGCTCACGGGGTAACACACACACACACAGGCCTGCTCACGGGGTAACACACACACACAGGCCTGCTCACGGGGTAACACACACACACACAGGCCTGCTCGGTGGTAACACACACCCACAGGCCTGCTCACGGGGTAACACACACACACAGGCCTGCTCACGGGGTAACACACACACACACAGGCCTGCTCACGGGGTAAACACACACACCAGGCCTGCTCACGGGTAACACACACACACAGGCCTGCTCACGGGGTAACACACACACACAGGCCTGCTCACGGGGTAACACACACACACAGGCCTGCTCACGGGGTAACACACACACACACAGGCCTGCTCACGGGGTAACACACACACACAGGCCTGCTCACGGGGTAACACACACACACAGGCCTGCTCACGGGGTAACACACACACACAGGCCTGCTCACAGGGTAACACACACACACAGGCCTGCTCACAGCGTAACACACACACACAGGCCTGCTCACGGGGTAACACACACACACAGGCCTGCTCGGTGGTAACACACACACCCACAGGCGTGCTCACGGGGTAACACACACACCCACAGGCCTGCTCACGGGGGTAACACACACACACAGGCCTGCTCACGGGGTAACACACACACACAGGCCTGCTCACGGGGTAACACACACACCCACAGGCCTGCTCACAGGGTAACACACACACACAGGCCTGCTCGGTGGTAACACACACCCACAGGCCTGCTCACGGGGTAACACACACACACAGGCCTGCTCACGGGGTAACACACACACACACAGGCCTGCTCACGGGGTAACACACACACACAGGCCTGCTCACGGGGTAACACACACACACAGGCCTGCTCACGGGGTAACACACACACACAGGCCTGCTCACGGGGTAACACACACACACAGGCCTGCTCACGGGGTAACACACACACACACAGGCCTGCTCACGGGGTAACACACACACACAGGCCTGCTCACGGGGTAACACACACACACACAGGCCTGCTCACGGGGTAACACACACATACAGGCCTGCTCACGGGGTAACACACACACACAGGCCTGCTCACGGGGTAACACACACACACAGGCCTGCTCACGGGGTAACACACACACACACAGGCCTGCTCACGGGGTAACACACACACACAGGCCTGCTCACGGGGTAACACACACACACAGGCCTGCTCACGGGGTAACACACACAGAGATACACGAACACAAACAGATGTGTAAAGTGCAGGTTTATGATTCCTGTGAAATCCTGTGATACTTGGTAATTACAGGGTGGTGTTTGTTTGTGTTTGCCTTGGCTTCAGCATCAGGCTCCAGACGAGCTGTTCAGGGCTCACTGAGGCATGACACCAAACTGACCAGAACACCACACCCAGAAATGATGCAGGGGGGAACCACACCCAGAAATGATGCAGGGGGAACCACACCCACGTCCAACATCACTACTCTGGACGGTTCTGACTTAGAATACGTGGACAACTACAAATACTTAGGTGTCTGGTTAGACTGTAAACTCTCCTTCCAGACCCATTTCAAACATCTCCAATCCAAAGTTAAATCTAGAATTGGCTTCCTATTCCGCAACAAAGCATCCTTCACTCATGCTGCCAAACATACCCTTGTAAAACTGACCATCCTACCAATACTCGACTTTGGCAATGTCATTTACAAAATAGCCCCCAATACCCTACTCAACAAATTGGATGCAGTCTATCACAGGGCAATCCGTTTTATCACTTGCCTACCTGGTTAAATAAAGGTGTTCTCAACTAGCCTACCTGGTTAAATAAAGGTGTTCTCAACTAGCCTACCTGGTTAAATAAAGGTGAAATAAAAAAATTAATTAATAAATAAACACCCAGAAGTAATGCAGGGGGATACACTGGAGGTCTGATCCTTACTGTCACTGTATCCCCTAGTAGCAGCCTGGAGGTCTGATCCTTACTGTCACTGTATCCCCTAGCAGCAGCCTGGAGGTCTGATCCTTACTGTCACTGTATCCCCTAGCAGCAGCCTGGAGGTCTGATCCTTACTGTCACTGTATCCCCTAGCAGCAGCCTGGAGGTCTGATCCTTACTGTCACTGTATCCCCTAGCAGCAGCCTGGAGGTCTGATCCTTACTGTCACTGTATCCCCTAGTAGCAGCCTGGAGGTCTGATCCTTACTGTCACTGTATCCCCTAGCAGCAGCCTGGAGGTCTGATCCTTACTGTCACTGTATCCCCTAGTAGCAGCCTGGAGGTCTGATCCTTACTGTCACTGTATCCCCTAGCAGCAGCCTGGAGGTCTGATCCTTACTGTCACTGTATCCCCTAGCAGCAGCCTGGAGGTCTGATCCTTACTGTCACTGTATCCCCTAGCAGCAGCCTGGAGGTCTGATCCTTACTGTCACTGTATCCCCTAGCAGCAGCCTGGAGGTCTGATCCTTACTGTCACTGTATCCCCTAGTAGCAGCCTGGAGGTCTGATCCTTACTGTCACTGTATCCCCTAGTAGCAGCCTGGAGGTCTGATCCTTACTGTCACTGTATCCCCTAGCAGCAGCCTGGAGGTCTGATCCTTACTGTCACTGTATCCCCTAGTAGCAGCCTGGAGGTCTGATCCTTACTGTCACTGTATCCCCTAGCAGCAGCCTGGAGGTCTGATCCTTACTGTCACTGTATCCCCTAGCAGCAGCCTGGAGGTCTGATCCTTACTGTCACTGTATCCCCTAGCAGCAGCCTGGAGGTCTGATCCTTACTGTCACTGTATCCCCTAGCAGCAGCCTGGAGGTCTGATCCTTACTGTCACTGTATCCCCTAGCAGCAGCCTGGAGGTCTGATCCTTACTGTCACTGTATCCCCTAGCAGCAGCCTGGAGGTCTGATCCTTACTGTCACTGTATCCCCTAGCAGCAGCCTGGAGGTCTGATCCTTACTGTCACTGTATCCCCTAGCAGCAGCCTGGAGGTCTGATCCTTACTGTCACTGTATCCCCTAGCAGCAGCCTGGAGGTCTGATCCTTACTGTCACTGTATCCCCTAGTAGCAGCCTGGAGGTCTGATCCTTACTGTCACTGTATCCCCTAGCAGCAGCCTGGAGGTCTGATCCTTACTGTCACTGTATCCCCTAGCAGCAGCCTGGAGGTCTGATCCTTACTGTCACTGTATCCCCTAGTAGCAGCCTGGAGGTCTGATCCTTACTGTCACTGTATCCCCTAGTAGCAGCCTGGAGGTCTGATCCTTACTGTCACTTTATCCCCTAGCAGCAGCCTGGAGGTCTGATCCTTACTGTCACTGTATCCCCTAGTAGCAGCCTGGAGGTCTGATCCTTACTGTCACTGTATCCCCTAGTAGCAGCCTGGAGGTCTGATCCTTACTGTCACTTTATCCCCTAGCAGCAGCCTGGAGGTCTGATCCTTACTGTCACTGTATCCCCTAGCAGCAGCCTGGATGTCTGATCCTTAATGTCACTGTCCTGGCCATCAGATTTGACTTTGTTTGTTCCGGCACCTATTTCTCCAGATCTGGTACCTCTCGCAACGTTGATTTATTAATTATTTCACTGTTCGCACTGTAGACATTCTAGTTAATGCAATCCGCGTTGAATCAAATTGCCTCCTCGTCATTTCTCCCACCCCCCAGAAAGACCATCATGTAAAAGCACGGTGATCCTTCTGTGTAATCATCCTATCCTGCCACACTGATCTCAGACCTGCCCTCTTATTTGTACATAGAGGTTATGGGGAGGGCCGGTGTCCTAAGTAACTGATCTTGACACAGGTCTTGGTCGTGGTGGTCAACTAGTGAAGAGGTCCCTACGTAATCACGTCACGTAGCCTAGTCTAGTCGGCTCCATGCTGAATTTGAAACGTGGGAAAGCCATATAAAAAATGGATAAGAAAAGTGTATTTTGTAAATGCAAATTAATTACTTAAAAATCTTACAATGTGATTTTCTGGATTTTTGTTTTAGATTCCGTCTCTCACAGTTGAAGTGTACCTATGATAAAAATTACAGACCTCTACATGCTTTGTAAGTAGGAAAACCTGCAAAATCAGCAGTGTATCAAATACTTGTTCTCCCCACTGTATATTATCATGTGTGTTCTGCTGTAGCCTTACATTGATTTATTTTATTTGAAATTATATTCTGATATGTAAAAATTATATGAAATGTGGTTCTTGTAAACCCCACAGCTGAATATGAGGGCATAGAAGTATTCACCCCCATGGCATTTTTCTTATTTTGTTGCACAGAGCTGGGCTTTACGGAAGAATGGCTAGAAAAAAGCCATTGCTTAAAGAAAGAAAATAAACAAACACGTTTGGTTCACCAAAAGGCATGTGGGAGACTCCCCAAACATGTGGAACAAAGTACTTAGCGATTTCCTTGATGGCCAAAAAGCTATGTCTGACGCAAACCCAGCACCTCTTATCATACTGGTCAGAATTGAAGGAATGATGGATGGTGCCAAATACAGGGAAATTATTGAGGGAAACCTGTTTCAGTCTTCCAGAGATTTGAGACTGGGACGGAGGTTCACCTTCCAGCAGGACAATGGCCCTAAGCATACTGCTAAAGCAACACTCGAGTGGTTTAAGGGGAAACATTTAAATGTCTTGGAATGGCCTAGTCAAAGCCCAGACCTCAATCCAATTGAGAATCTGTGGTATGACTTAAAGATTTTTGTACACCAGCGGAACCCATCTAACTTGAAGGAGCTGGAGCAGTTAAGCCTTGAAGAATGGGCAAAAAACCCCAGAGGCTAGAAGTGCCAAGCTTATAGAGACATACCCCAAGAGACTTGCAGCTGTAATTGCTGCAAAAGGTGGCTCTACGTAGTATTGACTTTTGGGGGGGGGGGGGGGGGGGTGAATAGTTATGCACGCTCAATTAGTTTTTTCTTATTTCTTGTCACAATAAATATTTCACATCTTCAAAGTGGTAGGTATGTTGTGTAAATCAAATGATCCCCCCCCCCCCACAAAAAAAAAAATATATTTTAATTCCAGGTTGTAAAGCAACGAAATAGGGAAAATGCCAAGGGAGGGGGTGGATACTTTTGCAAGCCACTGTAGTGGATGTTCTGCAGTCGACAAAAAATGTCCCTGTACACTGGTGTCTAGACAATGAGGCTCTAATAAAAGTGGACTTGTGTAACTGCCCCGCAGCTATACTCAAGTATGTGGGTATACTGCAGTGACGTCTAAAATGCTGTGAATTACTCAGCACCTTGGAGAGTTCTGTCTGTTTCACCACCATAGACAGTAGGCTACTTGGAGAGTTCTGTCTGTTTCACCACCATAGACAGTAGGCTACTTGGAGAGTTCTGTTTCACCACCATAGATAGTAGGCTACTTGGAGAGTTCTGTTTCACCACCATAGATAGTAAACAGCCATGTAGCCTGTCGTTGTGTTTGACTATTTTTCTCAATGTGTTCCGGGAACCTCTGATAAACCTCCCCTTCTCGCACTTACTGTGTGTTCCAGGACCACCCAATTTACAAATGAAGCACTGCTGGCCATCCTGCAGTGCCATCCATAACCCCCCCCCCCGGGGGCTGGTTAGTTACCCAGCTAGAAGGCTGCAGGCCTAATCCCCAAACCTCCATCCTGCACAGTGTGTTTGTGTGACCTCTGACCCTTGCAAAAGGAAACAGGAAGTGGCTGAGCGGTATGTTAGAGGAGATAACTGAGGTGCAACCTCGCTGGGTGACTGGCAGGGGGATGTCAGGGATGTTACTCAGGGATACAACACACTTCCTCCCCCAGGTGCACTGTGCTAACCCCGACGACAACCGAGACCATGAAGACAGAGGAAATCGTATATAATTCATTAATTAATTGTCAGTTTGTCGAAAGTTCCTCACCACTCCACTATTTTCAGACGAGCTGCATACGACAAAAAAGGTTGGCAGTGAAAAAAAAATACAATCGCTGTGCATCATTTGTCAGATGACTCCCATTTGAAAACCGTTGGCTCAATCTGTAATTCTCAGACAAAATCTGTGTTGCAGTAGTCAGAGGTCTTCTGAAAGCTGAACACCATAGACACAATAACAAGTGTTTGATTTGGTTCATTGTTTATTTTCAATGACCCCCCCCCCCCAAAAAAAAAAAAAATCATTTCTCTGATTACAATAAAATCAGTCCTTCATTTAATCTGATGAGCAGAAATTGATTGAGATGTAAAATGTGTAGTATTCAGATTAGGGAAAAATAATGATCGCAAAGAACTCAAAAACAAAATTAAAAAGTACTGTGATGAAATAAAACTTAAAGCTATATTGAACCAATTAAAAATAGAGATGACATAAAATGGTGAGAAGGTATAACATAAGCCCTGATGAGAAAGCAAGGTAATTTAAAGGTGCAGTGTAATTATATATATATATATATATATATATATATATATATATATATATATATATATCTCTACAGTGAATCTTAAACACAGGAGGAAACATCCACTAAATGGACAACGGGCCCCATTTTGTCAAAAGAGCAACAGGCCGAAACTTAAAAGATGCACTATGCAGGAAGTCGCTCTGCCATTTCCTGGTTTCTAAAACTCTAGTAGTTTGCCTAATTCCAGTTTGTGACAAAGGTAGTATGCCGTAGAGAATCATTGTACCATCTAAACCGCTGTGAAATATACCTTCCATAACCAAAAATATTGTTGTTTCAGCATTTTGAAGCTGGTGTACAAAATCGAAAGCAAAAGTCACAAGAAAACCAACTTTAGCATAGAAATATCACACATCTTCCACTTGCTTAAGTAGAATGAAATATCTATAACTCACATTTCTGTGAGAATTTGGTCACCCAAAAAGTACACATATCCACTATAGCAGAATTTATTACAATATTTCTACTACTCCTTTATAATGAGACCACGTTCTGATTCCCATGATACATCATGCTGATAAGTCCTGGTGATGAGACATTTACTATAGCAACTGTTCCATTGCAAAACCCTTTGGAAGTAAATGCCTCAGAGGAATGAAGTGATACGATTTAGTGAGAGACTTGGGAAGCTCAAACAGTAGACACTTTGGGCAAATCAAGAGCCAAGGATCAGAGAAAACCCCATCTCAAAACACACCAGGACCAAGAGGAGCATTATGGGATATGTTTCTGACTGTAGTCATTGATACACCAGTCTTCTACACACGTGTCCTAACAGGAGGATATGTGCAGCAGCTGTATGGGCTGTGGTTTCTGGTTAGTATCATTGAAAACCTGTCCTAACGGGTCAGGTCAACAGGAGGATAGTGCAGCTGTATGGGCTGTGGTTTCTGGTTAGTATCATTGAAAACCTGTCCTAACGGGTCAGGTCAACAGGAGGATAGTGCAGCTGTATGGGCTGTGGTTTCTGGTTAGTATCATTGAAAACCTGTCCTAACGGGTCAGGTCAACAGGAGGATAGTGCAGCTGTATGGGCTGTGGTTTCTGGTTAGTATCATTGAAAAACCTGTCCTAACGGGTCAGGTCAACAGGAGGATAGTGCAGCTGTATGGGCTGTGGTTTCTGGTTAGTATCATTGAAAACCTGTCCTAACGGGTCAGGTCAACAGGAGGATAGTGCAGCTGTATGGGCTGTGGTTTCTGGTTAGTATCATTGAAAAACCTGTCCTAACGGGTCAGGTCAACAGGAGGATAGTGCAGCAGCTGTATGGGCTGTGGTTTCTGGTTAGTATCATTGACACAGGGACTAAAGAACGGCAGAACTCTTCCCCTGGGGCCGTTACTAAAGGAGTACAGGAGACTCATGTCATCAGCGTTGTAGAAGGACACCTTCCTCTCATCACAGTCCAGGAACACCCCTATCCTCTGGGGAGAGCACCCAACCTGCAGGACAACATGGAGGAGAGAGAAACAACCAGATGTTATCAGGTGAAGCTGGATCAATGTTAAATTAAAGAGCCACTTCAGCTCCAATAATCCATGGGTCGCACATACAGTCTTAGGAAGAAAAAACAAAAGTTCCAAAACAGTTCTTGGCTGTCCCCACAGTAGAACCCTTTGAAGAACCCCTTTGGATTCCATGTAGAACTTCTTAAGGAAGGGGTTCTAAATGGAACCCAATAGGGTTCTAGGTGGAAGCCAAAACGGTTCTCCAGTGGGGACAGCCGAAGAAGAGTCAACACTTGAGTTTCACTAAACCCTGAAGTGTCACTACTGTAGCGCAGAGGATCCCACCTGGAGCCGTGTCCAGGGCTGTGTGCCTGCAGAGTACTGGTCTCCCTCTCTCAGTCGTAGGGTCCAGTAACCACTCTCAGGACTCAGCTTGACCCGGGCCTGACGGTCAACCCTCTCCGACGCCACACCCAGGTCCCACTTGGCCTTGCTGCCCACTCCTACCTAGGAGGGATAGATATTAGTAAATAAATACCACAATACAATATCCTGTAATAGAATAAACAGAGACTGGTGTCCTGTCCATCAAGCTGTCTCACTACAGAAACAAGAGATAGCCTAGTGTCCTGTCCAGGGGGTGTCCTGGTACATCAAGCTGTCTCAAATCAAATTTTATTAGTCACATGCGTCAAACAGGGAAATGCTTACAAGCCCTTACCCGGTACAGAGTCAATGTGGAGGCTATATACAGGGTGTTACGGTACAGAGTCAATGTGGAGGCTATATACAGGGTGTTACGGTACAGAGTCAATGTGGAGGCTATATACAGGGTGTTACGGTACAGAGTCAATGTGGAGGCTATATACAGGGTGTTACGGTACAGAGTCAATGTGGAGGCTATATACAGGGTGTTACGGTATTCTATTATGAACTAAAATCAGTAAAATTGCTGCATTTCTTTAAAAAAAATATATTTATTATACACATATTTAACAAAAATACAATGCAGTGTGTGTGTGTGTGTATCTCCGCAGAAACTCCACAAAGTCAGGTGTGCCAAGCTTATAGCACAATACCCAAGAAGACTCAAGGCTGTAATCGCTGCCAAAGGTGCTTCAACAAAGTACTGAGTAAATGGTCTGAATAATTATGTAAATGTGATATGCATTTTTTTATACATTTGCATACATTTCTAGCCTGTTTTTGCTTCGTCATTATGGGTTTGGTGTGTAGATTGAGGGAAAAAAAACAATTGAATCCATTTTAGAATACAGCTGTAACAAAATGTGGAAAAAGTCAAGGGGTCTGAATACTCCCCGAATGCCCTGTATATACCACCCTACCTCCCAGTAGTGGCGTCCATCTTGGAAGCCCTGAGCCCCCAGCACGTTGACAGACTGTAGGAACCTCTTAGGGTTGGGCTGGTAAGGGACCATGCTATCACAGTCTACTGCGATGGTTCTATCTCTGGATACGTAGACACTGGGGTGGGCCGTGTCCACGTCGAACGTTACCGGGGCCGGACCTGAGGGGGAAAGGGGTTACAGTAAGGTTCAATGCTTTTAGATCACCTTTATGTTTACAGGGACGTCAACCATGAGGCCCAGGTCTCTTTCCCCCAGTGAGCCCTGAAGAGAACTACACAGAAAAATAAAAACAACCCTGGGACAGAGAACATTTAATAAATCCTCTTTGGGATAGGGGGCAGTATTTGACATTTGGATGAAAAGCGTGCCCAAAGTAAACTGCCTTTTACTCGGGACCAGAAGCTAGGATATGCATATTAATGGTAGATTTAAAAAAAAAAATGTCTGTGAATATAAACAGAACTGATATGGCAGGCAAAACCCTGAGGACAAACCATCCAAAAACATATTTCAGCCTACCACTGTTTCCAATGGCTGTCATGCTTATTATGAGGCGAAATCCTCCCAGATTGCAGTTCCTAGGGCTTCCACTAGATGTCAGTCTTTAGAAAGTGTTTCAGGCTGGTTTTTAGAAAACATTTGCAGTTTTTCTAACTGGCTCCCATTTTGGCTGTAGTGTTTTCATGCGCGTGGATGAGAGTGCGTTGTTCATCTCCGGTAAAGACAATAACAAGTCACCATCTTAAATTGTATCATTTAGGGTACCTGAGGTTTGATTATAAACGTTGTTTGGATAAGTTTATTGGTGACGTTTGGGATTCATTTTGAAGGAGGGAAATGACGCGTGCCAGCTAAACCGAATTATGGATATAAAGAAGGACTTTATCAAACAAAAAGGACCATTTGTGATGCTACTGGGACCTTTGAAGATCTGTTGTCACTCAAAGGGTAAGGCATTTATTAAAAATCGCCATTTGACTTGTGGCGCACCTGCCTGGTTGAAATATGTTTTTCGTGCAGGGTGCCGTCCTCAGATAATCGCATGGTGTGCTTTCTCCGTAAAGCCTTTTTGAAATCTGACACAGCGGCTGGATTAACAAGAAGTTACGCTTTATTTTCATGTAGAACATTTGCATTTTCATGAATGTTAAATACTTCTGTAATTTGAATTTCACGCTCTGCAATTTCACAGGATGGTTGTCGAAGGTTTAAAACAACCGTAGGATCAAGAGGGCGCAGACGAAAGATGGTAGCATCACGACTAGCTCTTAAACTTTGTAGTATTTTGATTTATGCACCATTTCTCATTTATATGTATAGTCTTAATTCCTTCTTAGATGTGCGTATATGTTGTGTAATTGGTTAGATATTACTGCACTGTCAGAGCTAGAAGCAGAAGCATTTCGCTACGTTCGCAATAACATCTGGACATGTGACCATGAACACTTGGTGTATACAGCAATTTCCTGCTGTAAGTGATACTGGAGTTGGTTCCATGTTGGGGGGGGGGGGGGGGGGGGACGGAGGGACGGAGGACGGGCAGAGAAACCAAAAAAAACTGGAACATGAAGGACAAGCCAGTCACGAGATCATGTCAGATATAGTGCCTTTGCGAAAGTATTCGGCCCCCTCAATATTAATCGCTTGCACAGTGCTCCTTGGGATGTTTAAAGCTTGGGAAATCTTTTTGTATCCAAATCCGGCTTTAAACTTCTTCACAACAGTATCTCGGACCTGCCTGGTGTGTTCCTTGTTCTTCATTATGCTCTCTGCGCTTTTAACGGACCTCTGAGACTATCACAGTGCAGGTGCATTTATACGGAGACTTGATTACACACAGGTGGATTGTATTTATCATCATTAGTCATTTAGGTCAACATTGGATCATTCAGAGATCCTCACTGAACTTCTGGAGAGAGTTTGCTGCACTGAAAGTAAAGGGGCTGAATAATTTTGCACGCCCAATTTCAGTTTTTGATTTGTTAAAAAAGTTTGAAATATCCAATAAATGTCGTTCCACTTCATGATTGTGTCCCACTTGTTGTTGATTCTTCACAAAAAAATACAGTTTTATATCTTTATGTTTGAAGCCTGAAATGTGGCAAAAGGCCGCAAAGTTCAAGGGGGCCGAATACTTTCGCAAGGCACTGTATATGGTATGACATATATGCTGGAGCTACGCCCCAGTTACTACTTTTCTATGATGTACTTTATTAACAGGTCCAGATATATTGGTACGGCTTCGATGCGTGTTGTCTGTAACTCTACGGCCGAGTCAGTGCCAGGAAGAGGAAAGGAGAGGAGAGGATTCAGTGCCAGGAAGAGGAAATCTAATGCGGGTGACTGCAATAAAGACAAGCAGACATTTTGTTTTGTGGAGGTAAGTAGTGCACCATACAGGGAACAGGGGGCCAGTTGGCACGCATCCTGTACATTGGCCAGCCGTAGGGGGCCAGTTGGCGCGCATCCTGTACATTGGCCAGCCGTAGGGGGCCAGTTGGCGCGCATCCTGTACCTAGGCCCAGCCGTAGGGGGCCAGTTGGCGCGCATCCTGTACCTAGGCCAGCCGTAGGTGGCCAGTTGGCGCGCATCCTGTACCTAGGCCAGCCGTAGGGGGCCAGTTGGCGCGCATCCTGTACCTAGGCCCAGCCGTAGGGGGCCAGTTGGCGCGCATCCTGTACCTAGGCCAGCCGTAGGGGGCCAGTTGGCGCGCATCCTGTACCTAGGACAGCCGTAGGGGGCCAGTTGGCGCGCATCCTGTACCTAGGCCAGCCGTAGGGGGCCAGTTGGCGCGCATCCTGTACCTAGGCCAGCCGTAGGGGGCCAGTTGGCGCGCATCCTGTACCTAGGCCAGCCGTAGGGGGTGGGATCTTACCGGGTTTGAGAGACTTGAACATCTTCCTCCACGTGATGTACTGCAGTGGGGCCATGTATCTACTGCTGAAGCCATTCAAGTCTAGCTCTGGTCCTGGGCCCACATCTAATGGAGGCCTGGTGACGAAAGAAACCATGTAAATCACTTTAAAAAAGGGACATTCTATTAAATACCTCACAAATTGCACCCTATTCCCTATGTAGTGCACTACTTTTGACCAGAGCCTATTCTCTTAATTAGTGCACTAGTTTTATATGAGCACCGGGTCAAACGGAGGGCACTATAAAGCCTTCTTGCTCCTTTAGTCCAATTTTTAGTTTTTACATTGTTTGAAAACAAACATGTTAGATAGTGAAGAGGTTCAACGCTGTTGGCCATGACAGAGGGAGAGTCCATGAATCACTCACCGTATCTGTGGAAGCTGCAGAGAGAGAAAGAGAAATCAGGGTGAGATTAGCTACGATTTCAAGAAAATATATAAAAATATATTAAAAAAATTCAGATCCAATACTCTACTGCAGGGAACACTGCTCTACCATCTCAAAGGAATACTTTCAATACCACAGAAATACCACAATACTCTACTGCAGGGAACACTGCTCTACCATCTCAAAGGAATACTTTCAATACCACAGAAATGCATTATATATAAATATATATATAAAAAAACAAATCTGCAAATATTTCCTTAAAATCTGTTAGAATATGTAGCATAGCAGGACATTTGATTCAAACCTGCAAGAAGCCTCAGCTGCATGGCAAAATGTGTAGAATTGTAGAAAATGGCCTTAAAAAGCAAACCTCTAAACCACCAAGGGGCCTTTAAAAATGTTCCCTAATATTCTGGCTGCTCCCCCTGCCACACTCACCATTTAAGCAACCTTTTTGATCCAGAAAACCCTGGAATACAGTAGGTAGAACTAGATCTTAACGAGCAGTTGGGGGAACATTGTTCTACTACAACCGTGCTCTCCAACCCTGTTCCTGGAGAGAGAACCTACAGTTGGGTAGCCCTGTGGGAACAGGGTTAGAAAGCTCTATGGTGTCAGTTATACCCGAGTTAGTAAAGCCCGAAGTGTCAAAACAGTAGTCACCCCTATAAACCCCAAAGGGTCAAAACAGTAGTCACCCCTATAAACCCCAAAGGGTCAAAACAGTAGTCACCCCTATAAACCCCAAAGGGTCCAAACAGTAGTCACCCCTATAATCCCCAAAGGGTCAAAACAGTAGTCACCCCTATAAACCCCAAAGGGTCAAAACAGTCCAACAGTAGTCCCCTCTATAAGCAGACTGGAATGTGGTCGTTGCGGCTCAAGTCAAGGAGAGTTTCAGGAAACAATCTTCTCCAGTCTCAACTCCACATCACTGTTTTCCTTTTCTGTTAGTCACAGACACACCTACTTGGGATTTCTATAAACCCCTGAAGAACTCTTCAATACCTCTACTAGTCCAGTTTGGTGAGTGGTAGTAGCAGCCTCATGCAGGATTCTCATACTGTGATCCAGCTGACTGACAGCCTCTCTGACAGCCTCCAGGTGGAGCTGCAGCTGTTCCAGAGCCACCTCCTGCTCCCTCCGCAGCCGTTCCAACACACACGCCTCCTCCTCCGCAAGGAAGGCCTGCAACGCCTGGAACTCCCCTTGGATCCGCACCTGCAGCTCAGAGCCAATTCTCTACAGACAGAGGGGAGAATTCTTTTTTAAATGTTCTGGGGAAAATAAAGTTGACTGAATGATGAATCCATAGTCATGTGAGAGGAACTGACCTGAGTGAGGAAACACCAACAACCAAACCCCCATCTTATACACCAACAACCATCCATAACGAAGGGACATAAATAACCTCTTAACTGCAGTCCTCCCCTTCAACACATTACAGGTTTGACAGTAACTTTCCCACCCGTCATCCCTGGGCTGATATACAAAAACACACACTACCATTCAAAAGTTGGGGTCACTTAGAAATGTCCTTGTTTTTGAAAGAAAAAAGTTGTCCATTACAATAAACTCAAATTGATCAGAAATGCAGTGTAGACATTGTAAATGACTATTGTAGCTGGAAATGGCTGATTTTTTATGGAATATCTACATAGGAATACAGAGGCCCATTATCAACAACCATCACTCCTGTATTCCAGTTGTGTTAGTTAAGCCAAGTTCATCATTTAAAAAGTTAATTAGAAAAACCTTTTACAATTACATTAGCGAAGCTGAAAACTGTTGTCCTGATTAAAGAAGCAATAAAACTGGCCTTTAGACTAGTTGAGTATCTGTACCATCAGCATTTGTGGGTTTGATTACAGGCTCAAAATGGCCAGAAACAAAGAACTTTCTTCTGAAACTCGTCAGTCTATACTTGTTCTGAGAAATGAAGGCTATTCCATGAGAAATTGTCAAGAAACTGAAGATCTCGTACAACACCGTGTACTACTCCCTTCACAGAACAGCGCAAACTGGCCCTAACCAGAATAGAAAGAGGAGTGGGAGGCCCCGGTACACAACTGAGCAAGAGGACAAGTACATTAGTGTCTAGTTTGAGAAACAGATGCCTCACAAGTCCTCTGTCCAGTGTCTGTGTTCTTTTGTCCATCTTAATCTTTTCTTTTTATTGGCCAGTCTGAGATATGACTTTTTCTTTGCAACTCTGCCTAGAAGGCCAGCATCCCGGGGTCGCCTCTTCACTGTTGATGTTGAGACTGGGGTTTTGCTGGTACTATTTAATGAAGCTGCCACTTGAGCACTTGTTTCTCAAACTAGACACTAATGATTTTCTTTAACAACTTAAATCTATAATCTTCATGTCCAACTATTTGTTTTAAATTGTGACAGACAAGAGGACAGACGTTGAGGGATGTCCTCCTAAAACTTTATAGCCTCCATTGTTCCTCGTCTCTGCATCTCACACAGGTCTTTACCTTGATGCTCTCCATCTTGTCCTAGTCTCTGCATCACACACAGGTCTTTACCTTGATGCTCTCCATCTTGTCCTCGTCTCTGCATCACACACACACAGGTCTTTACCTTGATGCTCTCCATCTTGTCCTTGTCTCCGTTTAGAACAGCGATGAAATCCTCTCGTCTCCGTCTGTGGGCCTCCAACGAATCCTTCTGTTGTTTCTGACAACAAAACATAAAAAGGTGGTCAAAATGTTGGCTACTTCAAAAGAAACAGGCTAATGAAGAAAGCGTTTCCTGTGTCTTATTGGAAGAATATGGAACAATTGATAGCAGGGATGGGGAACTTTGATTGGGGAGAAACAAGGAGCACAGAAACATGAACTCATCACGAGGCGCCGCAGTGGCTCCACGTACCCCCCCTCCCTACCCGCAGTGGCTCCACGTACCCCCCTCCCTACCCACAGTGGCTCCACATACCCCACTCCCTACCCACAGTGGCTCCACGTACCCCCCTCCCTACCCACAGTGGCTCCACGTACCCCCCCCCCTCCCTACCCACAGTGGCTCCACGTACCCCCCCCCTCCCTACCCAGTGGCTCCACGTACCCCCCCTCCCTACCCACATCCCTACAGTCCCAGCCAGCCCTAGCCTTTTGGGGCCCCTCTCCTTGCGAGGAAAACATTTTAGCCAAATGTCTCATTCCTCTCCCGGAACGACTCATCTGTAGCTGCTGTATCCACACTGTTTGGTAAAGTCATTTAATGGTGAAGTCATTTTAATGGCAAACTACAAAGTAACAAATAATCTATTTCAAAAAGGTAGAAATAAATATATAAACACGTACTCTGGTTGGGGGGGGGGGGTTGAATCGGTGGTAAAAAAAATAAATAATGGTTCCGTTCCGGACACAACTATTGGAAGATAACATGGGTTGATTGAGTTACTGTGACTGACATAACAAGATAAAACCACAGGCCTGCAGGGCTACATGTTGCCCATCCCTGGTATCAGGGAATATAAAAGAGACCTTTGGTTTGAGACCATGTGTTCCAAATGGCACCCTATATAGTCCCTACGGCCCCGGTCAAAAGAAGTGCACTATAAAGGGTATAGGGTCATTTGGGATGAACCCTAGAGTGAAATATTGTCAGTTAGATTACACTGTGCTGCTTGGCGGAACATGCCTTCACTACCTCAACAGCGAGAGAGACGAGGAGGTGGTCACAGATACACACATTTGAAATGTCTTTATTATTTTGGAACGTCGGTAAGTGTAATGTTCACTTCATTTTTTTTGTCACTTTTGTTTATTATCTACTTCAATTGCTTTGGCAATGTTAACATACGGGGGGGGGGGGGGGGAGCAAGATGAGGAACTAGAGGGACACATGAGAAGCCATTTCCCCCCCACCCCCCCCCCCCACCCCCATTTCCTGAACTCAAAGGTCACTTTCTGTCCATGTTAACATATGACTTGAAGCTGCTATTCCTTAAAGGCTTCAAACAGAATCCGAGTCACCCGCAAGGCCGCTACCTACCGCCCAAGGCCGCTACCTACCGCCCAAGGCCGCTACCTACCGCCCAAGGCCGCTACCTACCGCCCAAGGCCGCTACCTACCGCCCAAGGCCGCTACCTACCGCCCAAGGCCGCTACCTACCGCCCAAGGCCGCTACCTACCGCCCAAGGCCGCTACCTACCGCCCAAGGCCGCTACCTACCGCCCAAGGCCGCTACCTACCGCCCAAGGCCGCTACCTACCGCCCAAGGCTGAACCAAAACTTCAGTGAAAGTCAAGGAAGGCTTGAAGTTAGACACGAATATAAAAACCAACTCCATCATTTATTGGATAAACCAACAATGTTTCAGCATCACTGTGCCTTCAGGGGTCTGAAGGAGGCACAGTGATGCCGAAATGTTGGCCGGTTACCCAATAAATTACTGGCAGCTTGTACATAGCGACTGTCCAACTATTTATTTATAGGCTACAGTTCAGCCATTAATATGCACCTCTACCTACTTTCTTTTAGGTGTGCACCAGGCATGGCTCTACCTACTTTCTTTTAGGTGTGCACCAGGCATGGCTCTACCTACTTTCTTTTAGGTGTGCACCAGGCATGGCTCTACCTACTTTCTTTTAGGTGTGCACCAGGCATGGCTCTACCTACTTTCTTTTAGGTGTGCACCAGGCATGGCTCTACCTACTTTCTTTTAGGTGTGCACCAGGCATGGCTCTACCTACTTTCTTTTAGGTGTGCACCAGGCATGGCTCTACCTACTTTCTTTTAGGTGTGCACCAGGCATGGCTCTACCTACTTTCTTTTAGGTGTGCACCAGGCATGGCTCTACCTACTTTCTTTTAGGTGTGCACCAGGCATGGCTCTACCTACTTTCTTTTAGGTGTGCACCAGGCATGGCTCTACCTACTTTCTTTTAGGTGTGCACCAGGCATGGCTCTACCTACTTTCTTTTAGGTGTGCACCAGGCATGGCTCTACCTACTTTCTTTTAGGTGTGCACCAGGCATGGCTCTACCTACTTTCTTTTAGGTGTGCACCAGGCATGGCTCTACCTACTTTCTTTTAGGTGTGCACCAGGCATGGCTCTACCTACTTTCTTTTAGGTGTGCACCAGGCATGGCTCTACCTACTTTCTTTTAGGTGTGCACCAGGCATGGCTCTACCTACTTTCTTTTAGGTGTGCACCAGGCATGGCTCTACCTACTTTCTTTTAGGTGTGCACCAGGCATGGCTCTACCTACTTTCTTTTAGGTGTGCACCAGGCATGGCTCTACCTACTTTCTTTTAGGTGTGCACCAGGCATGGCTCTACCTACTTTCTTTAGGTGTGCACCAGGCATGGCTCTACCTACTTTCTTTTAGGTGTGCACCAGGCATGGCTCTACCTACTTTCTTTTAGGTGTGCACCAGGCATGGCTCTACCTACTTTCTTTTAGGTGTGCACCAGGCATGGCTCTACCTACTTTCTTTTAGGTGTGCACCAGGCATGGCTCTACCTACTTTCTTTTAGGTGTGCACCAGGCATGGCTCTTTACTCGTTCGGTCATATAATAACACAAGAACAACACATCACACTTCATACTACAACACAACAGCTGCACATAGAAAAAACAACTCTTAAAATAACTAACTCACCTCTATATTCTCAACATAACTAACTCACCTCTATATTCTCAACATAACTAACTCACCTCTATATTCTCAACATAACTAACTCACCTCTATATTCTCAACATAACTAACTCACCTCTATATTCTCAACATAACTAACTCACCTCTATATTCTCAACATAACCAACTCACCTCTATATTCTCAACATAACTAACTCACCTCTATATTCTCAACATAACCAACTCACCTCTATATTCTCAACATAACCAACTCACCTCTATATTCTCAACATAACCAACTCACCTCTATATTCTCAACATAACCAACTCACCTCTATATTCTCAACATAACCAACTCACCTCTATATTCTCAACATAACCAACTCACCTCTATATTCTCAACATAACCAACTCACCTCTATATTCTCAACATAACCAACTCACCTCTATATTCTCAACATAACCAACTCACCTCTATATTCTCAACATAACCAACTCACCTCTATATTCTCAACTCACTCTTAAAATATCTAACTCACCTGTATATTCTGGACATAACAGTCCGAGGTGGAGGCCCTAACCTTCTCCACCATGGCCGTCACCAGATAGTTGGTCTGGAAGTGTTTGTTGGTGAACTCCTTCCTACACTGGGGACAGGAAACCGGTGTCTGGGTACCCCTCCAGTAGGTACTGATACAGTGCTTACAGAAGTGATGCATGCACCCCAGCATCACCGGCTCAGTAAAGAGGTCACAGCAGATGGCGCAGGTCAAGTCTTCTCTGAGACTGGACTGGCTCTTACTGTTGGGAGCTGCCGCAGACATGATGACGGTCTGTTCTTTTAGAAATGAGGCACTTCAGTTCATAGACAGGCTAGAGGCAGACACAGGGCTGGTCGCTAAGAGACTGGAGGGAGAGAGAGAGAGAGACCGTGTTATACACACACACTTTTAGGCTAGGAGTATTCATATCAGTACAGTAGTTGTACACCTAGCTACACTGAATCTCAATGACATAAACTGTCGGGAGGCTAAACGTTTAGCCTTCTAAACTCATCACCATCTATAATGGAATTGATCAAAACACAAATGATGTTGTTTTCAGCCAGGCTAAAGTAACAGCCTTCAGGGAGAGTGCACCCACAGCAAGCAAATAACATGTGGTCTATTACATAGCTAACCATTAGGGTAGGGTGGGGGTGTCCAGTAAATACAACATGCATTTACAGCTCATTAGTAGGCTGGACAATAAGGACGAATCAAAATTCACATAAGGCTGAAAAATTGGCAAAGGAACGTTGTCTGAGCCGAGCCCATAGCAGAGGAACGGACCGATCGCCTGTTTAGACTGGAGAGACGCTTAGAGAGACGATTTCCCCTAAATGCCAAAAACAGGTTTCATCCCTTTATCATTTTACCACTACAAATCTGTTCTGGGGAAGAAACTGGAAAATAACTTGTGTAGAAAGTAAACACCTCGATGGTGCCAGGTTTGCTTATGTCTGCATAACGAGGAAGTAGGGGGGGGGTGCAACTTTAGACTATTTCTGCTCTAAGCGATCGATGACAGCAGAGTAAGCTGTCCAATCTTATTTAATTAGAAAGAGGAGTGTATCCTGACTAAAATGCTGTACGTGCTGGAATAAATAAAAAATAAATAAACACATTGCGGGATATTTAGTGAAATACACACGCATGCCTCGCCATAGAAAAACAATTGGGGGGGTGGGGGCTCAACGTTCAAAGGGCACAAGGTATTCCGGAGCTGGCGTTTAGTGACAATGGAGTACCCTGCCTTACATAATTAGAAAGAGAAGATCATGTTTAAAATGGTGGCCAATTAAAAACAAACAAAAGTATAAAATACACATCGAGTTATTTGGCCAAATAGACAGACCTATATTTCCCCTATAGTAAAAGAATGGGACGAGCTCAGAGTAACAGGAGTCATGTTATTCAAATCTTTACCGAGCAGTAACGTGGACAGGTCTCATTGCCCACAGTGGTAAAGCACTGCGCCCCACAACACACCGGGAACAGTCGGTTCTGACGACGAGTCGGTGCGCAACTACTAATACAGGAGTTGGCAGGGTGAAAAACGGCCTTAAAATAAAGGCCTGGGGGTTGTTTTTTCTGTGTTTACTTCAAAACTACGGCAAGCAAGCTGGGACATATGGTAATATTATGTAGAGAGACGAAAATAAAAAAGCACATTTGTTAAAAATGTCCATGTATCCAGCCTATCATTAGTTAACTAATCACAAAATCATTTGAGTAGTTTTCGTGATAACATGTTAGCTGGTCACAGTTCTCTAAACTCGAAAGTAAGCTGGATATTGACTCAGTCAGCTGACATTAACGGGAACAGTTCAGCTGGGGGGGGGGGGGGGGGGGGGGGGTAATAACAAAATACTTATCAAAGGATACAGTACTAAAGGTCGTTTTTTTTTTTTACACAAATTAAAACGTGTCAGTTTGTCAATGTCACGCGGTTGGTGTAATAACATGTTCAACTACTTGGTGATGCCTTTAGATTGAAAGAAAATTAACTACTAAGGGAATAATGTTGTACTTTCTAATATAATTCTCAAACCCCGGCCTTGTTCGGTCTCTTTCGTAAGTTTCCCCCTGAGGTTTCCTATTTGCACCTCTGGTTTAGAAACCTTGTGGTTATAGTTAGCTGGCAAGCATACTCCTTGTTAACTAATGCACTGTATCTAGCTACATGTTTCTAAAAAAAACAACACACTAGCAAGCTACTATTTGATTGTTTGGTATGCAAGCTACAACTTGTGTATAAAGAGTCGAAGGAATGTGACCTACTGTCTCTGCAGCCCGAGGTGGAGAGCGCGAGCTCTTCGCCAGATGTTAGTTAGCTGCTGCTGAGCCCCGCCTCGCCAGGAAGTCCAAACTCAGGGTTGCCAGGTCTGTTTACATTTATAGCCAATGCCTAGTGAAAAACCCGCCCACAAGGCCTGAAAACCATTTCCCTTTCAACTTATTTAATGCGCCTAAAAGTCGTTTCTCTGCTTTGTCGCCGTTATTTATTTGATGCGCGTTAATGTTTTATGGAGAGAAAAAAAGGGTAGGAAGTAGATATCTCTATTATGACAATTTACATAGCCTACCTTCAACTGGTAAAAAAGTTGTCAAGATGTGTGCGCATACGGCGCTGTCTCCTCTGAGTCAGGTGACTCAGCTACCTGCAGCAGTGCTGTCACAACACACACTCCTCCTGCCCTAACTTATCAGGCAGTAACAAACTGCCTGATAAGCAGCAGCAGGTCACAGTGAAATATATATATATATTTTAAGAAAAATGGCGTGGCGGCCGCGGTGTAATTTTAGAAGTAGGCCAAAAAAAAAAAAACATTTTCAACATGGTTTTCTAAGTAGCTCAATGTAACAGAGGACATGATGTAATGCGCACGCCCCAAAAGTACAAAGGCTTCCGTGATTGTTTTTTTATTTAACTTGACTAGGCAAGTCAGTTAAGAACAAATCTTATTTACAGTGATGGCCTACACCAGCCAACTGTGCACCGCCCTATATGGGACTCCCGTTCACAGCCGGTTGTGATACAGCCTGGATTCAAACCAGGGTGTCTGTAGTGACGCCTCTTAGACCACTCGGGAGCCCAGGTTGAGTGGTCTAAGAGTGGCTGCTGCCAACACACTGACACTGACACTGACTCAACTCCAGCCACTTTAATAATGGGAATTGATGGGAAATGATGTAAATATAATAAATATGTACATTTTCTTTATCCCCTTACACTGTGTATAAGACAGTAGTTTGGAATTGTTAGCTAGATTACTTGTTGGTTATTACTGCATTGTCGGAACTAGAAGGACAAGCATTTCGCTACACTCGCATTAACATCTGCTAACCATGTGTATGTGACAAATAAAATTTGATTTGATTTGATTTGATCTGACGGGGTCAGTAAACACTGGGAAGCAAAGGATCCAGTTGTGTCATTTCACTTCTCATGGCTGGATTTTGTTATTCATTTGGACCTCTGCTGTGGCAGATTGGTAAGCCAGTTGAGAACAAGTTTGGGGCTTTGGTTACAAAACGGATGGCACTGTGATAAACTGCATCCAGTTTGCTGAGTAGAGTGTTGGAGGCTATTTTGTAGATGACATCGCTGAAGTCAAGGATCGGTAGGATAGTCAGTTTTACGAGGGGATGTTTGGCAGCATGAGTGAAGGATGCTTTGTTGCGAAATAGGAAGCTGATTCTAGATTTAATTTTGGATTGGAGATGCTTAATGTGAGTCTGGAAGGAGAGTTTACAGTCTAACCAGACTCCCAGGTATTTGTAGTTGTCCACATATTCAGTCAGAACCGTCCAGAGTAGTGATGCTAGTCGGGCGGGAGGGTGCGGGCAGCAAACAGTTGAATAGCATGCATTTAGTTTTACTAGCGTTTAAGGGCAGTTGGAGGCCACGGAAGGAGAGTTGTATGGCATTGAAGCTCGTCTGGAGGTTAGTTAACACAGTATCCAAAGAAGGGCCAGAAGTATACAGAATGGTGTCGTCTGCATGGAGGTGGATCAGAGAATCACAAGCAGCAAGAGCGACCTCATTGATGTATACAGAGAAGAGAGTCCGCCCAAGAATTGACTGCCAGAGGTCCGGACAACAGGCCCTCCGATTTGACACACTGAACTCTGTCTGAGAAGTAGTTGGTGAACCAGGCGAGGCAATCATTTGAGAAACCAAGGCTGTCGAGTCTGCCAATAAGAATGTTGTGATTGACAGAGACGAAAGCCTTCGCCAGGTCGATGAATACGGTTGGACAGTAATGTCTCTTATCGATGGCAGTTATGATATCATTTAGGACCTTGAGCGTGGCTGAGGTGCACCCATGACCAGCTCGGAAACCAGATTGCATAGCAGAGAAGGTATGCTGAGATTCAAAATGGTCGATGATCTGTTTGTTAACTTGGCTTTCGAAGACCTTAGAAAGACAAGGTAGGATAGATATAGGTCTGTAGCAGTTTGGGTCTAGAGTGTCTCCCCCTTTGAAGAGGGGGATGACCGCGGCAGCTTTCCAATCTTTGGGGATCTCAGACGATACGAAAGAGAGGTTGAAAAGGCTAGTATTGGGGTTGTAACAATTGCGGTGGATAATTTTAGAAAGAGAGGGTCCAGATTGTCTAGCCCAGCTGATTTGTGAGGGTCCTGATTTCACAGCTCTTTCAGAACATCAGCTATCTGGATTTGAGTGAAGGAGAAATGGGGGAGGCTTGGGCAAGTTGCTGTGGGGGGTGCAGAGCTGTTGACCGGGGTATGGGTAGCCAGGTGGAAAGCATGGCCAGCCATAGGAAAATGCTTATTAAATTCAATTTATCAGTGGTGACCGTGTTTCCTATCCTCAGTGCAGTGGGCAGCTGGGAGGAGGTGCTCTTATTCTCCATGGACTTTACAGTGTCCCAGAACCTTTTGGGAGTTTGTGCTACAGGATGCAAATTTCTGTTTGAAAAAGCTAGCCTTTGCTTTCCTAACTGCAACTTAGGGTTGAAGGATAATGAGATGGTAAGGAGTTTCCTGTTAGGGTTGAAGGAGAATGAGATGGTAAGGAGTGTCCTGTTAGGTTTGAAGGAGAATGAGATGGTAAGGAGTGTCCTGTTAGGTTTGAAGGAGAATGAGATGGTAAGGAGTGTCCTGTTAGGGTTGAAGGAGAATGAGATGGTAAGGAGTGTCCTGTTAGGGTTGAAGGAGAATGAGATGGTAAGGAGTGTCCTGTTAGGTTTGAAGGAGAATGAGATGGTAAGGAGTGTCCTGTTAGGTTTGAAGGAGAATGAGATGGTAAGGAGTGTCCTGTTAGGGTTGAAGGAGAATGAGATGGTAAGGAGTGTCCTGTTAGGTTTGAAGGAGAATGAGATGGTAAGGAGTGTCCTGTTAGGGTTGAAGGAGAATGAGATGGTAAGGAGTGTCCTGTTAGGGTTGAAGGATAATGAGGTGGCAAGGAGTTTCCTGTTAGGGTTGAAGGATAATGAGATGGTAAGGAGTTTCCTGTTAGGGTTGAAGGATAATGAGGTGGCAAGGGTAAGGAGTTTCCTGTTAGGGTTGAAGGATAATGAGGTGGTAAGGAGTTTCCTGTTAGGGTTGAAGGATAATGAGATGGTAAGGAGTGTCCTGTTAGGGTTGAAGGATAATGAGGTGGCAAGGAGTTTCCTGTTAGGGTTGAAGGATAATGTGGTGGTAAGGAGTTTCCTGTTAGGTTTGAAGGATAATGAGATGGTAAGGAGTTTCCTGTTAGGGTTGAAGGATAATGAGGTGGTAAGGAGTTTCCTGTTAGGGTTGAAGGATAATGAGGTGGTAAGGAGTTTCCTGTTAGGGTTGTTTGGCCCTGTCTGGGGGTGTCCTCGGATGGGTCCACAGTGTCTCCTGACCCCTCCTATCTCAGCCTCCAGTATTTATGCTGCAGTAGTTTATGTGTCGGGGGGCTAGGGTCAGGTTGTTATATCTGGAGTACTTCTCCTGTCCTATTCGGTGTCCTGTGTGAATCTAAGTGTGCGTTCTCTAATTCTCTCCTTCTCTCTTTCTTTCTCTCTCTCGGAGGACCTGAGCCCTAGGACCATGCCCCAGGATTACCTGACATGATGACTCCTTGCTGTCCCCAGTCCACCTGGCCGTGCTGCTGCTCCAGTTTCAACTGTTCTGCCTTCTTATTATTCGAACATGCTGGTCATTTATGAACATTTGAACATCTTGGCCATGTTCTGTTATAATCTCCACCCGGCACAGCCAGAAGAGGACTGGCCACCCCACATATGCTCTCTCTAATTCTCTCTTTTTTTCTCTCTCTCTGAGGACCTGAGCCCTAGGACCATGCCCCAGGACTACCTGACATGATGACTACTTGCTGTCCCCAGTCCATCTGATCGTGCTGCTGCTCCAGTTTCAACTGTTCTGCCTTATTATTATACGACCATGCTGGTCATTTATGAACCTTTGAACATCTTGGCCATGTTCTGTTATAATCTCCACCCGGCACAGCCAGAAGAGGACTGGCCACCCCACATAGCCTGGTTCCTCTCTAGGTTTCTTCCTAGGTTTTGGCCTTTCTAGGGAGGTTTTCCTAGCCACCGTGCTTCTACACCTGCATTGCTTGCTGTTTGGGGTTTTAGGCTGGGTTTCTGTACAGCACTTTGAGATATCAGCTGATGTACGAAGGGCTATATAAATCAAATTGATTTGATTTTGATTTGATTTGATGGTAAGGAGTGTCCTGTTAGGGTTGAAGGATAATGAGGTGGCAAGGAGTTTCCTGTTAGGGTTGAAGGATAATGAGGTGGCAAGGGTAAGGAGTTTCCTGTTAGGGTTGAAGGATAATGAGGTGGTAAGGAGTTTCCTGTTAGGGTTGAAGGATAATGAGGTGGCAAGGGTAAGGAGTGTCCTGTTAGGGTTGAATGAGGTGGCAAGGGTAAGGAGTGTCCTGTTAGGGTTGAAGGAGAATGAGGTGGCAAGGGTAAGGAGTGTCCTGTTAGGGTTGAAGGATAATGAGGTGGTAAGGAGTTTCCTGTTAGGGTTGAAGGATAATGAGATGGTAAGGAGTTTCCTGTTGGGGTTGAAGGATAATGAGGTGGCAAGGGTAAGGAGTTTCCTGTTAGGGTTGAAGGATAATGAGGTGGTAAGGAGTTTCCTGTTAGGGTTGAAGGAGAATGAGATGGTAAGGAGTGTCCTGTTAGGGTTGAAGGAGAATGAGATGGTAAGGAGTGTCCTGTTAGGGTTGAAGGAGAATGAGATGGTAAGGAGTGTCCTGTTAGGTTTGAAGGAGAATGAGATGGTAAGGAGTGTCCTGTTAGGGTTGAAGGAGAATGAGATGGTAAGGAGTGTCCTGTTAGGGTTGAAGGATAATGAGGTGGCAAGGAGTTTCCTGTTAGGGTTGAAGGATAATGAGGTGATAAGGAGTTTCCTGTTAGGGTTGAAGGATAATGAGGTGGCAAGGGTAAGGAGTTTCCTGTTAGGGTTGAAGGATAATGAGGTGGTAAGGAGTTTCCTGTTAGGGTTGAAGGATAATGAGATGGTAAGGAGTGTCCTGTTAGGGTTGAAGGATAATGAGGCGGCAAGGAGTTTCCTGTTAGGGTTGAAGGATAATGAGGTGGTAAGGAGTTTCCTGTTAGGGTTGAAGGATAATGAGATGGTAAGGAGTTTCCTGTTAGGGTTGAAGGATTATGAGGTGGTAAGGAGTTTCCTGTTAGGGTTGAAGGATAATGAGGTGGCAAGGGTAAGGAGTTTCCTGTTAGGGTTGAAGGATAATGAGGTGGTAAGGAGTTTCCTGTTAGGGTTGTTTGGCCCTGTCCGGGGGTGTCCTCGGATGGGTCCACAGTGTCTCCTGACCCCTCCTATCTCAGCCTCCAGTATTTATGCTGCAGTAGTTTATGTGTCGGGGGGCTAGGGTCAGGTTGTTATATCTGGAGTACTTCTCCTGTCCTATTCGGTGTCCTGTGTGAATCTAAGTGTGCGTTCTCTAATTCTCTCCTTCTCTCTTTCTTTCTCTCTCTCGGAGGACCTGAGCCCTAGGACCATGCCCCAGGATTACCTGACATGATGACTCCTTGCTGTCCCCAGTCCACCTGGCCGTGCTGCTGCTCCAGTTTCAACTGTTCTGCCTTCTTATTATTCGAACATGCTGGTCATTTATGAACATTTGAACATCTTGGCCATGTTCTGTTATAATCTCCACCCGGCACAGCCAGAAGAGGACTGGTCACCCCACATATGCTCTCTCTAATTCTCTCTTTTTTTCTCTCTCTCGGAGGACCTGAGCCCTAGGACCATGCCCCAGGACTACCTGACATGATGACTCCTTGCTGTCCCCAGTCCATCTGACCGTGCTGCTGCTCCAGTTTCAACTGTTCTGCCTTATTATTATACGACCATGCTGGTCATTTATGAACATTTGAACATCTTGGCCATGTTCTGTTATAATCTCCACCCGGCACAGCCAGAAGAGGACTGGCCACCCCACATAGCCTGGTTCCTCTCTAGGTTTCTTCCTAGGTTTTGGCCTTTCTAGGGAGTTTTTCCTAGCCACCGTGCTTCTACACCTGCATTGCTTGCTGTTTGGGGTTTTAGGCTGTGTTTCTGTACAGCACTTTGAGATATCAGCTGATGTACGAAGGGCTATATAAATAAATTTGATTTGATTTTGATTTGATTTGATGGTAAGGAGTGTCCTGTTAGGGTTGAAGGAGAATGAGGTGGCAAGGAGTTTCCTGTTAGGGTTGAAGAATAATGAGATGGTAAGGAGTGTCCTGTTAGGGTTGAAGGATAATGAGATGGTAAGGAGTTTCCTGTTAGGGTTGAAGGATAATGAGGTGGTAAGGAGTGTCCTGTTAGGGTTGAAGGATAATGAGATGGTAAGGAGTGTCCTGTTAGGGTTGAAGTATAATGAGGTGGTAAGGAGTTTCCTGTTAGGGTTGAAGGAGAATGAGATGGTAAGGAGTGTCCTGTTAGGGTTGAAGGAGAATGAGATGGTAAGGAGTGTCCTGTTAGGGTTGAAGGAGAATGAGATGGCAAGGGTAAGGAGTGTCCTGTTAGGGTTGAAGGATAATGAGGTGGCAAGGGTAAGGAGTGTCCTGTTAGGGTTGAAGGATAATGAGATGGTAAGGAGTGTCCTGTTAGGGTTGAAGGGTAATGAGGTGGCAAGGGTAAATCTCTAGAGGAGATCTGCATGGAGGAATGGGCCAAAATACCAGCAACAGTGTGTGAAAACCTTGTGAAGACTTACAGAAAATGTAATTGCCAACAAAGGGTATATAACAAAGTATTGAGATAAACTTTTGTTATTGACCAAATACTTATTTTCCAACATCATTTGCAAATAAATTCATTATTTTTCTCTCATTATGTCTGTTATAGTTGAAGTGTACCTATGATGAAAATTACAGGCCTCTCTCATCTTTTTAAGTGGGAGAACTTGCACAATTGGTGGCTGACTAAATACTTTTTTGCCCCACTGTATATTATTCATAGCCGTCTATTTACCACCACAGACCAATGCTGGCACTAACACCACATTCAACCAACTCTATAAGGCCATAAGCAAACAAGAAAATGCTCACCCAGAAGCGGCGCTCCTAGTGGCCGGGGTCTGCAGGCATATTTTTACCAGCATGTCACATATGCAACCAGAGGAAAACAAACTCTAGACCTACCTCACACTCCACACACAGAGATGCATACAACGCTCTCCCCTGCAGTCCATTTGGCAAATCTGACCATAATTCTATCCTCCTGATTCCTGCTTACAAGCAAAAACTAAAGCAGGAAGTACCAGTGACTCGCTCAAAATGGATGCAGTCAGATGAAGCAGATGCTACGCTACAGGACTGTTATGCTAGCACAAACTGGAATATGTTCCTTGATTCCCCCAATGGCATTGAGGAGTACACCACCTCAGTCATCGGCTTCATCAATAAGTGCATTGACGACGTCGTCCCCACAGTGACCGTACATACATATCCCAACCAGAATCCATCGATTGCAGGCAACATCCACATCGAGCTAAAGGCTAGAGCTTCCGCTTTCAAGGAGCGGGACACTAATCCGGACGCTTATAATAAATCCCGCTATGGACGAACCATCAAACAGGCAAAGGGTCAATACAGGATTAAGATTGAATCCTACTACACAGCTCTGACGCTCGTCGGACGTGTTGCAGGGCTTGCAAACAATTACAACTACAATGGGGAACCCAGCCGTGAGCTGCCCAGTGACACGAGCCTACCAGACGGGCTTAATGCCTTTTATGCTCGCTTCGAGGCAAGCAACACTGAAGCATACACAAGAGCACCAGCTGTTCTGGATGACTGTGTGATAACGCTCTCGATAGCCGATGTGAGCCAGACCTTTAAACAGGTCAACATTCACAAAGCCGTAGGAACAGACGGATTACCAGGACGTGTACTCAAAGCATGCGGGGACCAACTGGCAAGTGTCTTCACTGACATTTTCAACCTCTCCCTGACCGAATCTGTAATACCTACATGTTTCAAACAGACCACAATTGTCCCTTTGCCCAAGGAAGTGAAGTAAGCTGCCTAAATTATTACTGCTCCGTAGCACTCACATCGGTAGCTATGAAGTGCTTTGAAAGGGTGGTCATGGCTCCCATCAACAGCATCCTCCCGGATACCCTAGACCCACTCCAATTCGCATGCCGCCAAAACAGATCCACAGATGACACAATCCCAATCGCACTCCACACTGCCCTTTCACACCTGGACAAAAGGAACACCTATGTGAGAATGCTGTTCATTGACTACAGCTCAGCGTTCAACACCATAGTTCCCACGAAGCTCACCATTATGCTAAGGAGCCTGTGACTAAACACCTCTCTCTGCAACTGGATCCTGGACTTCCTAACGGGCCACCTCAAGGTGGTAAGGGCAGGCAACAACACGTCTGCCACGCTGATCCTTAACACTGGGACCCCTCAGGGGTGCATGCTTAGTCCCCTCCTGTACTCCCTGTTCACCCACGACTGCATGGCCAAACACGACTCCAATACCATCATTAAGTTTTCTGACGACACAACAGTGGTAGGCCTGATCACCGACAACGATGAGACCGCCTATAGGGAGGAGGTCAGAGAACTGGCAGTGTGGTGCAAAGACAGCAACCTCTCCCTTAATGTGAGCAAGACAAAAGAGCTGATCGTGGACTACAGGAAAAGGCGGGCCGAGCACGCCCCCATTTTCATCGACAGGGCTGTGGTGGAGCAGGTTGAGAGCTTCAAGTCCACATCCTTGACGTCCACATCACCAACAAACTAACATGGTTCAAGCACACCAAGACAGTCGGGAAGAGGGCATGACAAAACCTATTCCACCCCAGGAGACTGAAAAGATTTGGCATGGGTCCTCAGATCCTCAAAAGGTTCTACAGCTGCAACTTCGAGAGCATGGTTGCATCACTGCATGGTATGGAAACTGCTTGGCCTCTGACCGCAAGGCACTACAGAGGGTAGTGTGTACGTCCCTGTACATCACTGGGGCCAAGCGTCCTGCCATCCACGACCTCTATACCAGGCGGTGTCAGAGGAAGGCCCTAGAAATGGTCAAAGAATCCAGCCACCCTAGTCATAGACTGTTCTCTCTGCTACCGCACGGCAAGCAGTACCTGCGCACCAAGTCTAGGACCAAGAGGCTTCGAAACAGCTTCTGCCCCCCAGAAGTCATAAGACTGCTGAACATCTAACATCTAATGGCCACCCACTATTTGCCCCCCTTCTACACTTCTGCTACTCTCTGTTATTATCACTTTATGTGCATATTACCTCAATTACCTCGACTAACCGGTGCCCCCGCCCATTGACTCTGTACCGGTACCCCCTGTATATAGCCTCCACATTGACTCTGTACCGGTACCCCCTGTATATAGCCTCCACATTGACTCTGTACCGGTACCCCCTGTATATAGCCTCCACATTGACTCTGTACCGGTACCCCCTGTATATAGCCTCCACATTGACTCTGTACCGGTACCCCCTGTATATAGCCTCCACATTGACTCTGTACCGGTACCCCCTGTATATAGCCTCCACATTGACTCTGTACCGGTACCCCCTGTATATAGCCTCGCTATTGCAATTTAGTGCTGCTCTTTAATTATTTGTTGTTATCTTTTTATTATTATCTAATCTCTTAGAATTCTTTTGATCTGTTTTCTTAAAACTGCATTTTTGGTTAAGGGCTTGTAAGTGAGCATTTCACTGTAAGGTCTACATCTGTTGTATTCGGCGCATGTGGCTAATACAATTTGATTTGATACTGTGTCTTTACGATATTCTGAGAGTTTACTCTGTCTTTACGATATTCTGAGAGCTTACTCTGTCTTTACGATATTCTGAGAGCTTACTCTGTCTTGACGATATTCTGAGAGCTTACTCTGTCTTTATGATATTCTGAGAGTTTACTCTGTCTTTACGATATTCTGAGAGTTTACTCTGTCTTTACGATATTCTGAGAGTTTACTCTGTCTTTACGATATTCTGAGAGCTTACTCTGTCTTTACGATATTCTGAGAGCTTACTCTGTCTTTACGATATTCTGAGAGTTTACTCTGTCTTTACGATATTCTGAGAGCTTACTCTGTCTTTACGATATTCTGAGAGCTTACTCTGTCATTACGATATTCTGAGAGCTTACTCTGTCATTACGATATTCTGAGAGCTTACTCTGTCTTTACGATATTCTGAGAGTTTACTCTGTCTTTACGATATTCTGAGAGCTTACTCTGTCTTTACAATATTCTGAGAGCTTACTCTGTCTTTACGATATTCTGAGAGTTTACTCTGTCTTTACGATATTCTGAGAGTTTACTCTGTCTTTACGATATTCTGAGAGCTTACTCTGTCTTTACGATATTCTGAGAGCTTACTCTGTCTTTACGATATTCTGAGAGCTTACTCTGTCTTTACGATATTCTGAGAGTTTACTCTGTCTTTACGATATTCTGAGAGTTTACTCTGTCTTTACGATATTCTGAGAGTTTACTCTGTCTTTACGATATTCTGAGAGCTTACTCTGTCTTTACAATATTCTGAGAGCTTACTCTGTCTTTACGATATTCTGAGAGTTTACTCTGTCTTTACGATATTCTGAGAGTTTACTCTGTCTTTACGATATTCTGAGAGCTTACTCTGTCTTTACGATATTCTGAGAGCTTACTCTGTCTTTACGATATTCTGAGAGCTTACTCTGTCTTTACGATATTCTGAGAGTTTACTCTGTCTTTACGATATTCTGAGAGTTTACTCTGTCTTTACGATATTCTGAGAGTTTACTCTGTCTTTACGATATTCTGAGAGCTTACTCTGTCTTTACGATATTCTGAGAGTTTACTCTGTCTTTACGATATTCTGAGAGTTTACTCTGTCTTTACGATATTCTGAGAGTTTACTCTGTCTTTACGATATTCTGAGAGTTTACTCTGTCTTTATGATATTCTTATATTACAATGTACTGGTCTAGTGACTATTTTGATCAGAGATCGCAGGGTCAAGATTCCCTAGCTAAAACAGACAATGACGTTTAGTGACACTAACAATTATAATTTATCCTATTTTGCTGCTTGTTTACGAAAGAGAGAGAGAGAGAGAGAGAGAGAGAGAGAGAGAGAGAGAGAGAGAGAGAGAGAGAGAAGGCACACACACCATATGTGCGCTACACTCTGCTCAGTTCTCTTCTCTGCTCACGAGGAGCTTCAGTATTTTCACTTGTTCCGTGCAACATCTCATTTGAAGACTCGTTTACCAAGGAGCCTGCGACTAAGAGGGGGAAAGGTGAGTATTTGAACGGGTGGATAGGCTACTGAAGACGTATGCAGTTTACCTGTACAATAATATAGAACTGATTTGGAGCGTGCGTTGACATGATTAAAAATGACTGTTGATTTTTCGGTTGATCATTTGATGATCAAAGCGAGACGGTATCACAGTTAATAGTTTAGGGATCAGAAAGACCCGTCCGTAGCTTGACGCAACCACTTCCATCATCTCCTGTTTCAGTGCTACACAGCGTGATGGATTCTGGTTCAATGTATTAGCGCTGCCTTTGGTAAATAGAGGCTACTGAGTCATAATTAAATAACATCCACACAGACTAAACCCAACACACAATAAGGAGAATGAAATTACGCGTGAATCTTGAGGAGTAATGTAATGGACATACACAAAAATATTCCAAATTGGTGAAGTGAAATGAAAAAAAATTACTTGTTTCAAAAAATGTAAAACTGAAAAGTGGTGGGACCATATGTATTCAGCCTCTTTGCTATGAAGCCCCTGACTAAGATCTGGTGCAACCAAATTACCTTCAGAAGTCACATAATTAGTTAAATAAACTCCACCTGTGTGCAATCTAAACTCCACCTGTGTGCATGATCTGTCACATGATCTCAGTATATACACCTGTTCTGAAAGGCCCCAGAGTCTGCATCACCACTAAGCAATGGGTACCACCAAGCAAACGGCACTATGAAGACCTTGGAGCTCTCAAAACAGGTCAGGGTCAAAGTTGTGGAGAAGTACAGATCAGGGTCGGGTTATAAAAGACTCAAACACATGGAATAAGGTGCTCTGGTTAGATGAGAATAAAATTGAGCTTTTTGGCCATCAAAGAAAACGCTATGTCTGGCGCAAACCCAAGTCACTGTAAATGGTGAGTTGACTTCTGCGTGTTATATATACGTTTATTGGAATCAAATGCCTGCTCTTTACAAAGCCCTGGAGGCAATCACTAAGCACCTAATACTTCAGTCTCAGTGTCACGCCCTGACCTTAGAGATCCTTATTATTCTCTGTTTGGTTAGGTCAAGGTGTGACTCGGGTGGGAAAGTCTATGTTTTCTATTTCTCTGTTTTTGCCCGAGTGTGGTTCCCAATCAGAGGCAGCTGTCTATCGTTGTCTCTGATTGGGGATCATATATAAGTTGTCATTTTCCTTTTGGGTTTTGTGGGATCTTGTTTTCTGTTTAGTTTTTAGCTTTTTGTCTTTTTGTTTTGGTGTCATCAATAAAAAGACGATGTGTACGCCTACCACGCTGCCCCACTCTTCATGCTACCAACGAGAGCCGTTACACTCAGTATAGCCTGCATAATAAACACAAACCCAGATGTATTCAAATGCCTTATTTCTGACCCAGACGCATGCAGCATGCTTCTGATTCCATATTTCAGTCGGAATTCTTTCTGGCATTCCAGAACACATTCCATTTCTATCTGTGTTTGTCTCCCCTGGAGTTGGGAGGGCTGGAGGCTGAGGCTGGAAGGGTTGAGGTGCTGGGAGGATGAGGTCCTGGGAGGATTGGAGGCTGAGGCTGGGAGGGATGAGGTGCTGGGAGGGTTGGAGGCTGAGGCTGGGAGGGATGAGGTGCTGGGAGGGTTGGAGGCTGGCAGGGATGGGGTGCTGCGAGGATTAGAGGCTGAGGCTGGCAGGGATGAGGTGCTGAGAGGGTTGGAGGCTGGCAGGGATGAGGTGCTGGGAGGGTTGGAGGCTGGCAGGGATGAGGTGCTGGGAGGGATGAGGTGCTGGGAGGGTTGGAGGCTGAGGCTGGGAGGGATGAGGTGCTGGGAGGGTTGGAGGCTGGCAGGGATGAGGTGCTGGGAGGATTGGAGGCTGAGGCTGGGAGGGATGAGGTGCTGGGAGGGTTGGAGGCTGAGGCTGGGAGGGTTGGAGGCTGAGGCTGGGATGAGTTGCTGGGAGGGTTGGAGGCTGGCAGGGATGAGGTGCTGGGAGGATTGGAGGCTGGCAGGGATGAGGTGCTGGGAGGGTTGGAGGCTGAGGCTGGGATGAGTTGCTGGGAGGGTTGGAGGCTGGCAGGGATGAGGTTCTGGGAGGATTGGAGGCTGGCAGGGATGAGGTGCTGGGATGTTGGAGGCTGAGTCTGGCAGGGATAAGGTGCTGGGAGGGTTGGAGGATGGCAGGGATGAGGTGCTGGGAGGATTGGAGGCTGGCAGGGATGAGGTGCTGGGTGGGTTGGAGGCTGAGGCTGGCAGGGATGAGGTGCTGGGAGGATTGGAGTCTGGCATGGATGAGGTGCTGGGACGATTGGAGGCTGGCAGGGATGAGGTGCTGGGAGGGTTGGAGGATGGCAGGGATGAGGTGCTGGGAGGATTGGAGGCTGGCAGGGATGAGGTGCTGGGAGGGTTGGAGGCTGAGGGTGGGAGGGATGAGGTGCTGGGAGGGTTGGAGGCTGAGGCTAGGAGGGATGAGATCATATCAGATAATAGATCATATCAGATCATATCAGATAATAGATCATATCAGATAATAGAGCAAATCAAATCAAATCAAATTTTATTTGTCACATACACATGGTTAGCAGATGTTAATGCGAGTGTAGCGAAATGCTTGTGCTTCTAGTTCCGACAATGCAGTAATAACGAACAAGTAATCTAACTAACAATTCCAAAAAACTACTGTCTTATACACAGTGTAAGGGCATAAAGAATATGTACATAAGGATATATGAATGAGTGATGGTACAGAGGAGCATAGGCAAGATACAGTAGATGGTATCGAGTACAGTATATACATATGAGATGAGTATGTAAACAAAGTGGCATAGTTAAAGTGGCTAGTGATACATATATTACATAAAGATGCAGTCGATGATATAGAGTACAGTATCTACGTATGCATATGAGATGAATAATGTAGGGTAAGTAACATTATATAAGGTAGCATTTTTTAAAGTGGCTAGTGATATATTTACATCATTTCCCATCAATTCCCATTTTTAAAGTGGCTGGAGTAGAGTCAGTGTCGTTGACAGTGTGTTGGCAGTAGCTACTCAATGTTAGTGGTGGCTGTTTAACAGTCTGATGGCCTTGAGATAGTAGCTGTTTTTCAGTCTCTCGGTCCCAGCTTTGATGCACCTGTACTGACCTCGCCTTCTGGATGACAGCGGGGTGAACAGGCAGTGGCTCGGGTGGTTGATGTCCTTGATGATCTTTATGGCCTTCCTGTAGCATCGGGTGGTGTAGGTGTCCTGGAGGGCAGATAGTTTGCCCCCGGTGATGCGTTGTGCAGACCTCACTACCCTCTGGAGAGCCTTACGGTTGAGGGCGGTGCAGTTGCCATACCAGGCGGTGATACAGCCCGACAGGATGCTCTCGATTGTGCATCTGTAGAAGTTTGTGAGTGCTTTTGCTTTTGGTTATCAGATCAGATCATAGATCATATCAGATCATAGATCATATCAGATCATAGATCATATCAGATCATAGATCATATCAGATAATAGATCATATCAGATCAGATAATAGATCATATCAGATCAGATCAGATAATAGATCAGATCAGATAATAGATCATATCAGATCAGATCAGATAATAGATCAGATCAGATAATAGATCATATCATATAATATATATCAGATAATAGATCATATCAGATAATAGATCATATCAGATAATAGATCATATCAGATAATAGATCATATCAGATCATAGATCATATCAGATAATAGATCATATCAGATAAAATAGATCATATCAGATCATATCAGATAATAGATCAGATCAGATAATAGATTGGATCAGATAATAGATCATATCAGATCATAGATCATATCAGATAATAGATCATATCAGATCAGATAATAGATCATATCATATAATATATATCAGATCATAGATCATATCAGATAATAGATCATATCAGATAATAGATCATATCAGATCATAGATCATATCAGATAATAGATCATATCAGATAAAATAGATCAGATAATAGATCATATCAGATCATAGATCATATCAGATCATAGATCATATCAGATCACATTTAAAGTTGTGCACTGTTTATGGAACAGGGTGCCATTTGGGACTTATTTTTATCTGATTGTTTTTGAGCCAGTAATGATTCAGTATTTTCCTCAAGTTCACCGTCCAAGAATCTATAGGATCCAGACCAGCATGCATGTGGTGTCCACTGAATGTAAATTACTAGAAGCTAATTAGCGACCATCTACCTAGTTCTTCTTGTGCAATGAACCCCCCTCCCTCCTTCCTTCCTTCCCTCCCTCCCACCTTCCTTCCCTCCCTCCCTCCCTACCTCCCTCCCTCCCACCAACAGCACGGCCGACCGAGCACCTGACCTGCCAGTCCACATGGACACCACCTTCACCCACATGCAACAAGGCATCCTGGGTAACGACAGTCTCAGCCTCCACCTCGACCGGCCAGGGTTCCACTCTGACATCACCAAGCATGTAGGAGTCCAGACTGCTTTGATCACAGCGTATAGTCTGATCATCCTACTGGGTCTAGTAGGCAACGCACTTGTCATCTACATGATCATCCGCTTCCGGAACATGAGGACAGTCACTAACTTCTTCATAGCTAACCTGGCCCTGGCCGACCTGTTGGTGGATACATTGTGTTTACCGTTCACACTGGTTTATACCTTGCTCGACGAGTGGAAGTTCGGCGCGGTGCTGTGTCACATGGTCCCGTTCTCCCAGGCGCTGAGCGTGCACGTATCGATCCTGACGCTGACCGTCATCGCTCTGGAGCGCTACAGGTGTATCGTGTTCCACCTTGGCCAACGCCTCACCTGGCGAAGCAGCCTGCTCATCATGGCTCTCACCTGGACGCTGTCCGCCGTGCTGGCCGGCCCGCTCGCCATCTTCAGAGAGTACCGTCAGGAGGAGATCCCGTCCATCAACCTGAGGATCTCAGTCTGCTATGAGAAGTGGCCTTACGGCAGCAGCAGAGACGGAGTCATTTACAGCCTGTCTATGTTACTGCTGCAGTACGTGCTGCCACTCTCCATCATCAGTTATGCCTACATCTGTATCTGGGTGAAGCTGAAGAACCACGTGAGTCCAGCGAGCCGCATCGACGCCATTCAGCGCAGGAAGAAGACCACCAAGATGCTGGTTATGGTGGTTGTAGTCTTCGCCACATGCTGGCTACCCTTCCACGTGTTTCAACTAGCCAGTGACCTAGATCTGGTCCTCAGCTTAAGACAATACAAGCTCATCTATACACTCTTCCACATGGTAGCCATGTGCTCCACCTTCGCCAACCCGCTCCTGTACGGCTGGATGAATAAGAACTACAGGAATGGGTTCCTCATGGTGTTCAGGTGTGAGGCTAAACCAGACAGTATTCACCCTGAGGGATCCTTCAGGACCCGGTCACTAAGGAGGATGTCTCTGAATGGAGGACACCCTCCTACGGCCGTCTGATTGGTTGATTGGTCTGCCGTCTGATTGGTTGATCGATCTGCTGTCTGATTGAGGCTGCTGTGTGGAGTGATATTAGTACCATTACAAAGGGAATCTGAGGCTGCTGTGTGGAATGATATTAGTACCATTACAAAGGGAATCTGAGGCTGCTGTGTGGAATGATATTAGTACCATTACAAAGGGAATCTGAGGCTGCTGTGTGGAGTGATATTAGTACCAATACAAAGGGAATCTGAGGCTGCTGTGTGGAGTGATATTAGTACCATTACAAAGGGAATCTGAGGCTGCTGTGTGGAGTGATATTAGTACCATTACAAAGGGAATCTGAGGCTGCTGTGTGGAGTGATATTAGTACCATTACAAAGGGAATCTGAGGCTGCTGTGTGGAGTGATATTAGTACCATTACAAAGGGAATCTGAGGCTGCTGTGTGGAGTGATATTAGTACCATTACAAAGGGAATCTGAGGCTGCTGTGCGGAGTGATATTAGTACCATTACAAAGGGAATCTGAGGCTGCTGTGTGGAGTGATATTAGTACCATTACAAAGGGAATCTGAGGCTGCTGTGTGGAGTGATATTAGTACCATTACAAAGGGAATCTGAGGCTGCTGTGTGGAGTGATATTAGTACCATTACAAAGGGAATCTGAGGCTGCTGTGTGGAGTGATATTAGTACCATTACAAAGGGAATCTGAGGCTGCTGTGTGGAATGATATTAGTACCATTACAAAGGGAATCTGAGGCTGCTGTGTGGAGTGATATTAGTACCATTACAAAGGGAATCTGAGGCTGCTGTGTGGAATGATATTAGTACCATTACAAAGGGAATCTGAGGCTGCTGTGTGGAGTGATATTAGTACCATTACAAAGGGAATCTGAGGCTGCTGTGTGGAGTGATATTAGTACCATTACAAAGGGAATCTGAGGCTGCTGTGTGGAATGATATTAGTACCATTACAAAGGGAATCTGAGGCTGCTGTGTGGAGTGATATTAGTACCATTACAAAGGGAATCTGAGGCTGCTGTGTGGAGTGATATTAGTACCATTACAAAGGGAATCTGAGGCTGCTGTGTGGAGTGATATTAGTACCATTACAAAGGGAATCTGAGGCTGCTGTGTGGAGTGATATTAGTACCATTACAAAGGGAATCTGAGGCTGCTGTGTGGAGTGATATTAGTACCATTACAAAGGGAATCTGAGGCTGCTGTGTGGAATGATATTAGTACCATTACAAAGGGAATCTGAGGCTGCTGTGTGGAGTGATATTAGTACCATTACAAAGGGAATCTGAGGCTGCTGTGTGGAGTGATATTAGTACCATTACAAAGGGAATCTGAGGCTGCTGTGTGGAGTGATATTAGTACCATTACAAAGGGAATCTGAGGCTGCTGTGTGGAGTGATATTAGTACCATTACAAAGGGAATCTGAGGCTGCTGTGTGGAGTGATATTAGTACCATTACAAAGGGAATCTGAGGCTGCTGTGTGGAGTGATATTAGTACCATTACAAAGGGAATCTGAGGCTGCTGTGTGGAGTGATATTAGTACCATTACAAAGGGAATCTGAGGCTGCTGTGTGGAGTGATATTAGTACCATTACAAAGGGAATCTGAGGCTGCTGTGTGGAGTGATATTAGTACCATTACAAAGGGAATCTGAGGCTGCTGTGTGGAGTGATATTAGTACCATTACAAAGGGAATCTGAGGCTGCTGTGTGGAGTGATATTAGTACCATTACAAAGGGAATCTGAGGCTGCTGTGTGGAGTGATATTAGTACCATTACAAAGGGAATCTGAGGCTGCTGTGTGGAGTGATATTAGTACCATTACAAAGGGAATCTGAGGCTGCTGTGTGGAGTGATATTAGTACCATTACAAAGGGAATCTGAGGCTGCTGTGTGGAGTGATATTAGTACCATTACAAAGGGAATCTGAGGCTGCTGTGTGGAGTGATATTAGTACCATTACAAAGGGAATCTGAGGCTGCTGTGTGGAGTGATATTAGTACCATTACAAAGGGAATCTGAGGCTGCTGTGTGGAGTGATATTAGTACCATTACAAAGGGAATCTGAGGCTGCTGTGTGGAGTGATATTAGTACCATTACAAAGGGAATCTGAGGCTGCTGTGTGGAGTGATATTAGTACCATTACAAAGGGAATCTGAGGCTGCTGTGTGGAGTGATATTAGTACCATTACAAAGGGAATCTGAGGCTGCTGTGTGGAGTGATATTAGTACCATTACAAAGGGAATCTGAGGCTGCTGTGTGGAGTGATATTAGTACCATTACAAAGGGAATCTGAGGCTGCTGTGTGGAGTGATATTAGTACCATTACAAAGGGAATCTGAGGCTGCTGTGTGGAATGATATTAGTACCATTACAAAGGGAATCTGAGGCTGCTGTGTGGAGTGATATTAGTACCATTACAAAGGGAATCTGAGGCTGCTGTGTGGAGTGATATTAGTACCATTACAAAGGGAATCTGAGGCTGCTGTGTGGAATGATATTAGTACCATTACAAAGGGAATCTGAGGCTGCTGTGTGGAATGATATTAGTACCATTACAAAGGGAATCTGAGGCTGCTGTGTGGAGTGATATTAGTACCATTACAAAGGGAATCTGAGGCTGCTGTGTGGAGTGATATTAGTACCATTACAAAGGGAATCTGAGGCTGCTGTGTGGAGTGATATTAGTACCATTACAAAGGGAATCTGAGGCTGCTGTGTGGAGTGATATTAGTACCATTACAAAGGGAATCTGAGGCTGCTGTGCGGAGTGATATTAGTACCATTACAAAGGGAATCTGAGGCTGCTGTGCGGAGTGATATTAGTACCATTACAAAGGGAATCTGAGGCTGCTGTGTGGAATGATATTAGTACCATTACAAAGGGAATCTGAGGCTGCTGTGTGGAGTGATATTAGTACCATTACAAAGGGAATCTGAGGCTGCTGTGTGGAGTGATATTAGTACCATTACAAAGGGAATCTGAGGCTGCTGTGTGGAGTGATATTAGTACCATTACAAAGGGAATCTGAGGCTGCTGTGTGGAGTGATATTAGTACCATTACAAAGGGAATCTGAGGCTGCTGTGTGGAGTGATATTAGTACCATTACAAAGGGAATCTGAGGCTGCTGTGTGGAGTGATATTAGTACCATTACAAAGGGAATCTGAGGCTGCTGTGTGGAGTGATATTAGTACCATTACAAAGGGAATCTGAGGCTGCTGTGTGGAGTGATATTAGTACCATTACAAAGGGAATCTGAGGCTGCTGTGTGGAGTGATATTAGTACCATTACAAAGGGAATCTGAGGCTGCTGTGTGGAGTGATATTAGTACCATTACAAAGGGAATCTGAGGCTGCTGTGTGGAGTGATATTAGTACCATTACAAAGGGAATCTGAGGCTGCTGTGTGGAGTGATATTAGTACCATTACAAAGGGAATCTGAGGCTGCTGTGTGGAGTGATATTAGTACCATTACAAAGGGAATCTGAGGCTGCTGTGTGGAGTGATATTAGTACCATTACAAAGGGAATCTGAGGCTGCTGTGTGGAGTGATATTAGTACCATTACAAAGGGAATCTGAGGCTGCTGTGTGGAGTGATATTAGTACCATTACAAAGGGAATCTGAGGCTGCTGTGTGGAGTGATATTAGTACCATTACAAAGGGAATCTGAGGCTGCTGTGTGGAGTGATATTAGTACCATTACAAAGGGAATCTGAGGCTGCTGTGTGGAGTGATATTAGTACCATTACAAAGGGAATCTGAGGCTGCTGTGTGGAGTGATATTAGTACCATTACAAAGGGAATCTGAGGCTGCTGTGTGGAGTGATATTAGTACCATTACAAAGGGAATCTGAGGCTGCTGGTGTGGAGTGATATTAGTACCATTACAAAGGGAATCTGAGGCTGCTGTGTGGAGTGATATTAGTACCATTACAAAGGGAATCTGAGGCTGCTGTGTGGAGTGATATTAGTACCATTACAAAGGGAATCTGAGGCTGCTGTGTGGAGTGATATTAGTACCATTACAAAGGGAATCTGAGGCTGCTGTGTGGAATGATATTAGTACCATTACAAAGGGAATCTGAGGCTGCTGTGTGGAGTGATATTAGTACCATTACAAAGGGAATCTGAGGCTGCTGTGTGGAGTGATATTAGTACCATTACAAAGGGAATCTGAGGCTGCTGTGTGGAATGATATTAGTACCATTACAAAGGGAATCTGAGGCTGCTGTGTGGAATGATATTAGTACCATTACAAAGGGAATCTGAGGCTGCTGTGTGGAGTGATATTAGTACCATTACAAAGGGAATCTGAGGCTGCTGTGTGGAGTGATATTAGTACCATTACAAAGGGAATCTGAGGCTGCTGTGTGGAGTGATATTAGTACCATTACAAAGGGAATCTGAGGCTGCTGTGTGGAGTGATATTAGTACCATTACAAAGGGAATCTGAGGCTGCTGTGCGGAGTGATATTAGTACCATTACAAAGGGAATCTGAGGCTGCTGTGTGGAGTGATATTAGTACCATTACAAAGGGAATCTGAGGCTGCTGTGTGGAATGATATTAGTACCATTACAAAGGGAATCTGAGGCTGCTGTGTGGAGTGATATTAGTACCATTACAAAGGGAATCTGAGGCTGCTGTGTGGAGTGATATTAGTACCATTACAAAGGGAATCTGAGGCTGCTGTGTGGAGTGATATTAGTACCATTACAAAGGGAATCTGAGGCTGCTGTGTGGAGTGATATTAGTACCATTACAAAGGGAATCTGAGGCTGCTGTGTGGAGTGATATTAGTACCATTACAAAGGGAATCTGAGGCTGCTGTGTGGAGTGATATTAGTACCATTACAAAGGGAATCTGAGGCTGCTGTGTGGAGTGATATTAGTACCATTACAAAGGGAATCTGAGGCTGCTGTGTGGAGTGATATTAGTACCATTACAAAGGGAATCTGAGGCTGCTGTGTGGAGTGATATTAGTACCATTACAAAGGGAATCTGAGGCTGCTGAATTTTTTTTAGATAAACCTTGTCCGAACCAGAACGGCCCGTAGGGCAGGAGTCCATCTCCTGTTTCTGTACAGTGGACCAGAACGGCCCGTAGGGCAGGAGTCCATCTCCTGTTTCTGTAGAGTGGACCAGAACGGCCCGTAGGGCAGGAGTCCATCTCCTGTTTCTGTAGAGTGGACCAGAACGGCCCATAGGGCAGGAGTCCATCTCCTGTTTCTGTAGAGTGAACCAGAACGGCCCGTAGGGCAGGAGACCATCTCCTGTTTCTGTAGAGTGGACCAGAACGGCCCATAGGGCAGGAGTCCATCTCCTGTTTCTGTAGAGTGGACGAGAACGGCCCGTAGGGCAGGAGTCCATCTCCTGTTTCTGTAGAGTGGACCAGAACGGCCCATAGGGCAGGAGTCCATCTCCTGTTTCTGTAGAGTGGACCAGAACGGCCCATAGGGCAGGAGTCCATCTCCTGTTTCTGTACAGTGGACCAGAACGGCCCGTAGGGCAGGAGTCCATCTCCTGTTTCTGTAGAGTGGACCAGAACGGCCCATAGGGCAGGAGTCCATCTCCTGTTTCTGTAGAGTGGACCAGAACGGCCCGTAGGGCAGGAGTCCATCTCCTGTTTCTGTAGAGTGGACCAGAACGGCCCATAGGGCAGGAGTCCATCTCCTGTTTCTGTAGAGTGGACCAGAACGGCCCATAGGGCAGGAGTCCATCTCCTGTTTCTGTACAGTGGACCAGAACGGCCCGTAGGGCAGGAGTCCATCTCCTGTTTCTGTAGAGTGGACGAGAACGACCCATAGGGCAGGAGTCCATCTCCTGTTTCTGTAGAGTGGACCAGAACGGCCCATAGGGCAGGAGTCCATCTCCTGTTTCTGTAGAGTGGACCAGAACGGCCCGTAGGGCAGGAGTCCATCTCCTGTTTCTGTAGAGTGGACCAGAACGGCCCGTAGGGCAGGAGTCCATCTCCTGTTTCTGTAGAGTGGACCAGAACGGCCCATAGGGCAGGAGTCCATCTCCTGTTTCTGTAGAGTGGACCAGAACGGCCCATAGGGCAGGAGTCCATCTCCTGTTTCTGTAGAGTGGACCAGAACGGCCCATAGGGCAGGAGTCCATCTCCTGTTTCTGTAGAGTGGACCAGAACGGCCCGTAGGGCAGGAGTCCATCTCCTGTTTCTGTAGAGTGGACCAGAACGGCCCATAGGGCAGGAGTCCATCTCCTGTTTCTGTAGAGTGGACCAGAACGGCCCATAGGGCAGGAGTCCATCTCCTGTTTCTGTAGAGTGGACCAGAACGGCCCGTAGGGCAGGAGTCCATCTCCTGTTTCTGTAGAGTGGACCAGAACGGCCCATAGGGCAGGAGTCCATCTCCTGTTTCTGTAGAGTGGACCAGAACGGCCCGTAGGGCAGGAGTCCATCTCCTGTTTCTGTAGAGTGAACCAGAACGGCCCGTAGGGCAGGAGTCCATCTCCTGTTTCTGTAGAGTGGACCAGAACGGCCCGTAGGGCAGGAGTCCATCTCCTGTTTCTGTAGAGTGGACCAGAACGGCCCTTAGGGCAGGAGTCCATCTCCTGTTTCTGTAGAGTGGACCAGAACGGCCCATAGGGCAGGAGTCCATCTCCTGTTTCTGTAGAGTGGACCAGAACGGCCCATAGGGCAGGAGTCCATCTCCTGTTTCTGTAGAGTGGACGAGAACGGCCCATAGGGCAGGAGTCCATCTCCTGTTTCTGTAGAGTGGACCAGAACGGCCCATAGGGCAGGAGTCCATCTCCTGTTTCTGTAGAGTGGACCAGAACGGCCCGTAGGGCAGGAGTCCATCTCCTGTTTCTGTAGAGTGGACCAGAACGGCCCATAGGGCAGGAGTCCATCTCCTGTTTCTGTACAGTGGACCAGAACGGCCCGTAGGGCAGGAGTCCATCTCCTGTTTCTGTAGAGTGAACCAGAACGGCCCGTAGGGCAGGAGTCCATCTCCTGTTTCTGTAGAGTGGACCAGAACGGCCCGTAGGGCAGGAGTCCATCTCCTGTTTCTGTAGAGTGGACCAGAACGGCCCATAGGGCAGGAGTCCATCTCCTGTTTCTGTAGAGTGGACCAGAACGGCCCATAGGGCAGGAGTCCATCTCCTGTTTCTGTAGAGTGGACCAGAACGGCCCGTAGGGCAGGAGTCCATCTCCTGTTTCTGTAGAGTGGACCAGAACGGCCCGTAGGGCAGGAGTCCATCTCCTGTTTCTGTACAGTGGACCAGAACGGCCCGTAGGGCAGGAGTCCATCTCCTGTTTCTGTAGAGTGGACCAGAACGGCCCGTAGGGCAGGAGTCCATCTCCTCTTTCTGTAGAGTGGACCAGAACGGCCCGTAGGGCAGGAGTCCATCTCCTGTTTCTGTAGAGTGGACCAGAACGGCCCGTAGGGCAGGAGTCCATCTCCTGTTTCTGTAGAGTGGACCAGAACGGCCCGTAGGGCAGGAGTCCATCTCCTGTTTCTGTAGAGTGGACCAGAACGGCCCATAGGGCAGGAGTCCATCTCCTGTTTCTGTAGAGTGGACCAGAACGGCCCATAGGGCAGGAGTCCATCTCCTGTTTCTGTAGAGTGGACCAGAACGGCCCATAGGGCAGGAGTCCATCTCCTGTTTCTGTAGAGTGGACCAGAACGGCCCGTAGGGCAGGAGTCCATCTCCTGTTTCTGTACAGTGGACCAGAACGGCCCGTAGGGCAGGAGTCCATCTCCTGTTTCTGTAGAGTGGACCAGAACGGCCCATAGGGCAGGAGTCCATCTCCTGTTTCTGTAGAGTGGACGAGAACGGCCCATAGGGCAGGAGTCCATCTCCTGTTTCTGTAGAGTGGACGAGAACGGCCCATAGGGCAGGAGTCCATCTCCTGTTTCTGTAGAGTGGACCAGAACGGCCCGTAGGGCAGGAGTCCATCTCCTGTTTCTGTAGAGTGGACCAGAACGGCCCGTAGGGCAGGAGTCCATCTCCTGTTTCTGTAGAGTGAACCAGAACGGCCCATAGGGTCTGAGACCATCTCCTGTTTCTGTACAGTGAACCAGAACAGCCCGTAGGGCAGGAGACCATCTCCTGTTTCTGTAGAGTGAACCAGAACGGCCCGTAGGGCAGGAGTCCATCTCCTGTTTCTGTAGAGTGGACCAGAACGGCCCGTAGGACACTATACTGCTGTGTGGAGTACACCCCCTGAACAGGACACTGAACACTATACTGCTGTGTGGAGTACACCCCTGGACAGGACACTATACTGCTGTGTGGAGTACACCCCCTGGACAGGACACTATACTGCTGTGTGGATTACACCCCCTGGACAGGACACTATACTGCTGTGTGGATTACACCCCCTGGACAGGACACTATACTGCTGTGTGGAGTACACCCCCTGGACAGGACACTACTGCTGTGTGGAGTACACCCCCTGGACAGGACACTATACTGCTGTGTGGAGTACACCCCCTGGACAGGACACTATACTGCTGTGTGGATTACACCCCCTGGACAGGACACTATACTGCTGTGTGGAGTACACCCCCTGGACAGGACACTATACTGCTGTGTAGATTACATCCCCTGGACAGGACACTAAACAGCTGTGTAGATTACACCCCCTGGACAGGACACTATACTGCTGTGTAGATTACACCCCTGGACAGGACACTATACTGCTGTGTAGATTACACCCCCTGGACAGGACACTATACTGCTGTGTGGAGTACACCCCCTGGACAGGACACTATACTGCTGTGTAGAGTACACCCCCTGGACAGGACACTATACTGCTGTGTGGAGTACACCCCCTGGAAAGGACACTACTGCTGTGTGGAGTACACCCCCTGAACAGGACACTATACTGCTGTGTAGATTACACCCCCTGGACAGGACACTACTGCTGTGTGGATTACACCCCCTGGACAGGACACTACTGCTGTGTGGAGTACACCCCCTGGACAGGACACTACTGCTGTGTGGAGTACACCCCCTGGACAGGACACTATACTACTGTGTGGAGTATACCCCCTGGACAGGACACTATACTGCTGTGTGGAGTACACCCCCTGGACAGGACACTATACTGCTGTGTAGATTACACCCCCTGGACAGGACACTACTGCTGTGTGGAGTACACCCCCTGGACAGGACACTATACTGCTGTGTAGAGTACACCCCCTGGACAGGACACTATACTACTGTGTGGAGTATACCCCCTGGACAGGACACTATACTGCTGTGTGGAGTACACCCCCTGGACAGGACACTATACTGCTGTGTGGAGTACACCCCCTGGACAGGACACTATACTGCTGTGTGGAGTACACCCCCTGGACAGGACACTATACTGCTGTGTGGAGTACACCCCCTGGACAGGACACGATACTGCTGTGTGGAGTACACCCCCTGGACAGGACACTATACTGCTGTGTGGAGTACACCCCCTGGACAGGACACTACTGCTGTGTGGATTACACCCCCTGGACAGGACACTATACTGCTGTGTGGAGTACACCCCCTGGACAGGACACTATACTGCTGTGTGGAGTACACCCCCTGGACAGGACACTATACTGCTGTGTGGAGTACACCCCCTGGACAGGACACTATACTGCTGTGTGGAGTACACCCCCTGGACAGGACACTATACTGCTGTGTGGAGTACACCCCCTGGACAGGACACTATACTGCTGTGTGGAGTACACCCCCTGGACAGGACACTATACTGCTGTGTGGAGTACACCCCCTGGACAGGACACTACTGCTGTGTGGAGTACACCCCCTGGACAGGACACTACTGCTGTGTGGAGTACACCCCCTGGACAGGACACTATACTGCTGTGTGGAGTACACCCCCTGGACAGGACACTACTGCTGTGTGGAGTACACCCCCTGGACAGGACACTATACTGCTGTGTGGAGTACACCCCCTGGACAGGACACTACTGCTGTGTGGAGTACACCCCCTGAACAGAACACTATACTGCTGTGTGGAGTACACCCCCTGGACAGGACACTATACTGCTGTGTGGAGTACACCCCCTGGACAGGACACTATACTGCTGTGTGGAGTACACCCCCTGGACAGGACACTATACTGCTGTGTGGAGTACACCCCCTGGACAGGACACTATACTGCTGTGTGGAGTACACCCCCTGGACAGAACACTATACTGCTGTGTGGAGTACACCCCCTGGACAGGACACTACTGCTGTGTAGAGTACACCCCCTGGACAGGACACTACTGCTGTGTAGAGTACACCCCCTGGACAGGACACTATACTGCTGTGTGGAGTACACCCCCTGGACAGGACACTACTGCTGTGTGGAGTACACCCCCTGGACAGGACACTATACTGCTGTGTGGAGTACACCCCCTGGACAGGACACTACTGCTGTGTAGAGTACACCCCCTGGACAGGACACTATACTGCTGTGTGGAGTACACCCCCTGGACAGGACACTACTGCTGTGTAGAGTACACCCCCTGGACAGGACACTACTGCTGTGTAGAGTACACCCCCTGGACAGGACACTATACTGCTGTGTGGAGTACACCCCCTGGACAGGACACTACTGCTGTGTGGAGTACACCCCCTGGACAGGACACTATACTGCTGTGTGGAGTACACCCCCTGGACAGGACACTACTGCTGTGTGGAGTACACCCCCTGGACAGGACACTACTGCTGTGTGGAGTACACCCCCTGGACAGGACACTACTGCTGTGTGGAGTACACCCCCTGGACAGGACACTATACTGCTGTGTGGAGTACACCACCTGGACAGGACACTATACTGCTGTGTGGAGTACACCCCCTGGACAGGACACTATACTGCTGTGTGGAGTACACCCCCTGGACAGGACACTATACTGCTGTGTGGAGTACACCCCCTGGACAGGACACTACTGCTGTGTGGAGTACACCCCCTGGACAGGACACTATACTGCTGTGTGGAGTACACCCCCTGGACAGGACACTATACTGCTGTGTGGAGTACACCCCCTGGACAGGACACTATACTGCTGTGTGGAGTACACCCCCTGGACAGGACACTACTGCTGTGTGGAGTACACCCCCTGGACAGGACACTATACTGCTGTGTGGAGTACACCCCCTGGACAGGACACTATACTGCTGTGTGGAGTACACCCCCTGGACAGGACACTATACTGCTGTGTGGAGTACACCCCCTGGACAGAACACTACTGCTGTGTGGAGTACACCCCCTGGACAGGACACTATACTGCTGTGTGGAGTACACCCCCTGGACAGGACACTATACTGCTGTGTGGAGTACACCCCCTGGACAGAACACTATACTGCTGTGTGGAGTACACCCCCTGGACAGGACACTATACTGCTGTGTGGAGTACACCCCCTGGACAGGACACTACTGCTGTGTGGAGTACACCCCCTGGACAGGACACTATACTGCTGTGTAGATTACACCCCCTGGACAGGACACTATACTGCTGTGTGGAGTACACCCCCTGGACAGGACACTACTGCTGTGTGGAGTACACCCCCTGGACAGGACACTATACTGCTGTGTAGATTACACCCCCTGGACAGGACACTACTGCTGTGTGGAGTACACCCCCTGGACAGGACACTATACTGCTGTGTGGAGTACACCCCCTGGACAGGACACTATACTGCTGTGTGGAGTACACCCCCTGGACAGGACACTACTGCTGTGTGGAGTACACCCCCTGGACAGGACACTATACTGCTGTGTGGAGTACACCCCCTGGACAGGACACTATACTGCTGTGTGGAGTGCACCCCCTGGACAGGACACTATACTGCTGTGTGGAGTACACCCCCTGGACAGGACACTATACTGCTGTGTGGAGTACACCCCCTGGACAGGACACTATACTGCTGTGTGGAGTACACCCCCTGGACAGGACACTACTGCTGTGTGGAGTACACCCCCTGGACAGGACACTATACTGCTGTGTAGATTACACCCCCTGGACAGGACACTATACTGCTGTGTGGAGTACACCCCCTGGACAGGACACTACTGCTGTGTGGAGTACACCCCCTGGACAGGACACTATACTGCTGTGTAGATTACACCCCCTGGACAGGACACTACTGCTGTGTGGAGTACACCCCCTGGACAGGACACTACTGCTGTGTGGAGTACACCCCCTGGACAGGACACTATAACTGCTGTGTAGATTACAACCCCCTGGACAGGACACTATACTGCTGTGTGGAGTACACCCCCTGGACAGGACACTACTGCTGTGTGGAGTACACCCCCTGGACAGGACACTATACTGCTGTGTAGATTACAACCCCCTGGACAGGACACTACTGCTGTGTGGAGTACACCCCCTGGACAGGACACTATACTGCTGTGTGGAGTACACCCCCTGGACAGGACACTATACTGCTGTGTGGAGTACACCCCCTGGACAGGACACTACTGCTGTGTGGAGTACACCCCCTGGACAGGACACTATACTGCTGTGTGGAGTACACCCCCTGGACAGGACACTATACTGCTGTGTGGAGTGCACCCCCTGGACAGGACACTATACTGCTGTGTGGAGTACACCCCCTGGACAGGACACTATACTGCTGTGTGGAGTACACCCCCTGGACAGGACACTATACTGCTGTGTGGAGTACACCCCCTGGACAGGACACTACTGCTGTGTGGAGTACACCCCCTGGACAGGACACTATACTGCTGTGTAGATTACACCCCCTGGACAGGACACTATACTGCTGTGTGGAGTACACCCCCTGGACAGGACACTACTGCTGTGTGGAGTACACCCCCTGGACAGGACACTATACTGCTGTGTAGATTACACCCCCTGGACAGGACACTACTGCTGTGTGGAGTACACCCCCTGGACAGGACACTATACTGCTGTGTAGAGTACACCCCCTGGACAGGACACTACTGCTGTGTGGAGTACACCCCCTGGACAGGACACTACTGCTGTGTGGAGTACACCCCCTGGACAGGACACTATACTGCTGTGTAGAGTACACCCCCTGGACAGGACACTATACTGCTGTGTGGAGTACACCCCCTGGACAGGACACTATACTGCTGTGTGGAGTACACCCCCTGGACAGGACACTATACTGCTGTGTGGAGTACACCCCCTGGACAGGACACTACTGCTGTGTGGAGTACACCCCCTGGACAGGACACTACTGCTGTGTGGAGTACACCCCCTGGACAGGACACTACTGCTGTGTGGAGTACACCCCCTGGACAGGACACTATACTGCTGTGTGGAGTACACCACCTGGACAGGACACTATACTGCTGTGTGGAGTACACCCCCTGGACAGGACACTATACTGCTGTGTGGAGTACACCCCTGGACAGGACACTATACTGCTGTGTGGAGTACACCCCCTGGACAGGACACTACTGCTGTGTGGAGTACACCCCCTGGACAGGACACTACTGCTGTGTGGAGTACACCCCCTGGACAGGACACTATACTGCTGTGTGGAGTACACCCCCTGGACAGGACACTATACTGCTGTGTGGAGTACACCCCCTGGACAGGACACTATACTGCTGTGTGGAGTACACCCCCTGGACAGGACACTACTGCTGTGTGGAGTACACCCCCTGGACAGGACACTACTGCTGTGTGGAGTACACCCCCTGGACAGGACACTATACTGCTGTGTGGAGTACACCCCCTGGACAGGACACTATACTGCTGTGTGGAGTACACCCCCTGGACAGAACACTACTGCTGTGTGGAGTACACCCCCTGGACAGGACACTATACTGCTGTGTGGAGTACACCCCCTGGACAGGACACTATACTGCTGTGTGGAGTACACCCCCTGGACAGAACACTATACTGCTGTGTGGAGTACACCCCCTGGACAGGACACTATACTGCTGTGTGGAGTACACCCCCTGGACAGGACACTACTGCTGTGTGGAGTACACCCCCTGGACAGGACACTATACTGCTGTGTGGAGTACACCCCCTGGACAGGACACTATACTGCTGTGTGGAGTACACCCCCTGGACAGGACACTATACTGCTGTGTGGAGTACACCCCCTGGACAGAACACTATACTGCTGTGTGGAGTACACCCCCTGGACAGAACACTATACTGCTGTGTGGAGTACACCCCCTGGACAGGACACTATACTGCTGTGTGGAGTACACCCCCTGGACAGGACACTATACTGCTGTGTGGAGTACACCCCTGGACAGGACACTACTGCTGTGTGGAGTACACCCCCTGGACAGGACACTATACTGCTGTGTGGAGTACACCCCCTGGACAGGACACTATACTGCTGTGTGGAGTGCACCCCTGGACAGGACACTATACTGCTGTGTGGAGTACACCCCCTGGACAGGACACTATACTGCTGTGTGGAGTACACCCCCTGGACAGGACACTATACTGCTGTGTGGAGTACACCCCGTGGACAGGACACTACTGCTGTGTGGAGTACACCCCCTGGACAGGACACTACTGCTGTGTGGAGTACACCCCCTGGACAGGACACTATACTGCTGTGTAGATTACACCCCCTGGACAGGACACTATACTGCTGTGTGGAGTACACCCCCTGGACAGGACACTACTGCTGTGTGGAGTACACCCCTGGACAGGACACTATACTGCTGTGTAGATTACACCCCCTGGACAGGACACTACTGCTGTGTGGAGTACACCCCCTGGACAGGACACTATACTGCTGTGTGGAGTACACCCCCTGGACAGGACACTATACTGCTGTGTGGAGTACACCCCCTGGACAGGACACTACTGCTGTGTGGAGTACACCCCCTGGACAGGACACTATACTGCTGTGTGGAGTACACCCCCTGGACAGGACACTATACTGCTGTGTGGAGTGCACCCCCTGGACAGGACACTATACTGCTGTGTGGAGTACACCCCCTGGACAGGACACTATACTGCTGTGTGGAGTACACCCCCTGGACAGGACACTATACTGCTGTGTGGAGTACACCCCGTGGACAGGACACTACTGCTGTGTGGAGTACACCCCCTGGACAGGACACTACTGCTGTGTGGAGTACACCCCCTGGACAGGACACTATACTGCTGTGTAGATTACACCCCCTGGACAGGACACTATACTGCTGTGTGGAGTACACCCCCTGGACAGGACACTACTGCTGTGTGGAGTACACCCCCTGGACAGGACACTATACTGCTGTGTAGATTACACCCCCTGGACAGGACACTACTGCTGTGTGGAGTACACCCCCTGGACAGGACACTATACTGCTGTGTGGAGTACACCCCCTGGACAGGACACTATACTGCTGTGTGGAGTGCACCCCCTGGACAGGACACTACTGCTGTGTGGAGTACACCCCTGGACAGGACACTATACTGCTGTGTGGAGTACACCCCCTGGACAGGACACTATACTGCTGTGTGGAGTGCACCCCCTGGACAGGACACTATACTGCTGTGTGGAGTACACCCCTGGACAGGACACTATACTGCTGTGTGGAGTACACCCCCTGGACAGGACACTATACTGCTGTGTGGAGTACACCCCCTGGACAGGACACTACTGCTGTGTGGAGTACACCCCCTGGACAGGACACTATACTGCTGTGTAGATTACACCCCCTGGACAGGACACTATACTGCTGTGTGGAGTACACCCCCTGGACAGGACACTACTGCTGTGTGGAGTACACCCCCTGGACAGGACACTATACTGCTGTGTAGATTACACCCCCTGGACAGGACACTACTGCTGTGTGGAGTACACCCCCTGGACAGGACACTACTGCTGTGTGGAGTACACCCCCTGGACAGGACACTATACTGCTGTGTAGATTACACCCCCTGGACAGGACACTATACTGCTGTGTGGAGTACACCCCCTGGACAGGACACTACTGCTGTGTGGAGTACACCCCCTGGACAGGACACTATACTGCTGTGTAGATTACACCCCCTGGACAGGACACTACTGCTGTGTGGAGTACACCCCCTGGACAGGACACTATACTGCTGTGTGGAGTACACCCCCTGGACAGGACACTATACTGCTGTGTGGAGTACACCCCTGGACAGGACACTACTGCTGTGTGGAGTACACCCCCTGGACAGGACACTATACTGCTGTGTGGAGTACACCCCCTGGACAGGACACTATACTGCTGTGTGGAGTGCACCCCCTGGACAGGACACTATACTGCTGTGTGGAGTACACCCCCTGGACAGGACACTATACTGCTGTGTGGAGTACACCCCCTGGACAGGACACTATACTGCTGTGTGGAGTACACCCCCTGGACAGGACACTACTGCTGTGTGGAGTACACCCCCTGGACAGGACACTACTGCTGTGTGGAGTACACCCCCTGGACAGGACACTATACTGCTGTGTGGAGTACACCCCCTGGACAGGACACTATACTGCTGTGTGGAGTACACCCCCTGGACAGGACACTATACTGCTGTGTGGAGTACACCCCCTGGACAGGACACTACTGCTGTGTGGAGTACACCCCCTGGACAGGACACTATACTGCTGTGTAGAGTACACCCCCTGGACAGGACACTACTGCTGTGTGGAGTACACCCCCTGGACAGGACACTACTGCTGTGTGGAGTACACCCCCTGGACAGGACACTACTGCTGTGTGGAGTACACCCCCTGGACAGGACACTATACTGCTGTGTAGAGTACACCCCCTGGACAGGACACTATACTGCTGTGTGGAGTACACCCCCTGGACAGGACACTATACTGCTGTGTGGAGTACACCCCCTGGACAGGACACTATACTGCTGTGTGGAGTACACCCCCTGGACAGGACACTACTGCTGTGTGGAGTACACCCCCTGGACAGGACACTATACTGCTGTGTAGATTACACCCCCTGGACAGGACACTATACTGCTGTGTGGAGTACACCCCCTGGACAGGACACTACTGCTGTGTGGAGTACACCCCCTGGACAGGACACTATACTGCTGTGTAGATTACACCCCCTGGACAGGACACTACTGCTGTGTGGAGTACACCCCCTGGACAGGACACTATACTGCTGTGTGGAGTACACCCCCTGGACAGGACACTATACTGCTGTGTGGAGTACACCCCCTGGACAGGACACTACTGCTGTGTGGAGTACACCCCCTGGACAGGACACTATACTGCTGTGTGGAGTACACCCCCTGGACAGGACACTATACTGCTGTGTGGAGTGCACCCCCTGGACAGGACACTATACTGCTGTGTGGAGTACACCCCCTGGACAGGACACTATACTGCCGTGTGGAGTACACCCCCTGGACAGGACACTACTGCTGTGTGGAGTACACCCCCTGGACAGGACACTACTGCTGTGTGGAGTACACCCCCTGGACAGGACACTACTGCTGTGTGGAGTACACCCCCTGGACAGGACACTATACTGCTGTGTGGAGTACACCCCCTGGACAGGACACTATACTGCTGTGTGGAGTACACCCCCTGGACAGGACACTATACTGCTGTGTGGAGTACACCCCCTGGACAGAACACTATACTGCTGTGTGGAGTACACCCCCTGGACAGGACACTACTGCTGTGTAGAGTACACCCCCTGGACAGGACACTACTGCTGTGTAGAGTACACCCCCTGGACAGGACACTATACTGCTGTGTGGAGTACACCCCCTGGACAGGACACTACTGCTGTGTGGAGTACACCCCTGGACAGGACACTATACTGCTGTGTGGAGTACACCCCCTGGACAGGACACTACTGCTGTGTAGAGTACACCCCCTGGACAGGACACTATACTGCTGTGTGGAGTACACCCCCTGGACAGGACACTACTGCTGTGTGGAGTACACCCCCTGAACAGAACACTATACTGCTGTGTGGAGTACACCCCCTGGACAGGACACTATACTGCTGTGTGGAGTACACCCCCTGGACAGGACACTACTGCTGTGTGGAGTACACCCCCTGGACAGGACACTATACTGCTGTGTGGAGTACACCCCCTGGACAGGACACTATACTGCTGTGTGGAGTACACCCCCTGGACAGGACACTATACTGCTGTGTGGAGTACACCCCCTGGACAGGACACTATACTGCTGTGTGGAGTACACCCCCTGGACAGGACACTATACTGCTGTGTGGAGTACACCCCCTGGACAGGACACTATACTGCTGTGTGGAGTACACCCCCTGAACAGGACACTACTGCTGTGTGGAGTACACCCCCTGGACAGGACACTATACTGCTGTGTGGAGTACACCCCCTGGACAGGACACTATACTGCTGTGTGGAGTACACCCCCTGGACAGGACACTATACTGCTGTGTGGAGTACACCCCCTGGACAGAACACTATACTGCTGTGTGGAGTACACCCCCTGGACAGGACACTACTGCTGTGTAGAGTACACCCCCTGGACAGGACACTACTGCTGTGTAGAGTACACCCCCTGGACAGGACACTATACTGCTGTGTGGAGTACACCCCCTGGACAGGACACTACTGCTGTGTGGAGTACACCCCCTGGACAGGACACTATACTGCTGTGTGGAGTACACCCCCTGGACAGGACACTACTGCTGTGTAGAGTACACCCCCTGGACAGGACACTATACTGCTGTGTGGAGTACACCCCCTGGACAGGACACTACTGCTGTGTAGAGTACACCCCCTGGACAGGACACTACTGCTGTGTAGAGTACACCCCCTGGACAGGACACTATACTGCTGTGTGGAGTACACCCCCTGGACAGGACACTACTGCTGTGTGGAGTACACCCCCTGGACAGGACACTATACTGCTGTGTGGAGTACACCCCCTGGACAGGACACTACTGCTGTGTGGAGTACACCCCTGGACAGGACACTACTGCTGTGTGGAGTACACCCCCTGGACAGGACACTACTGCTATGTGGAGTACACCCCCTGGACAGGACACTATACTGCTGTGTGGAGTACACCCCCTGGACAGGACACTATACTGCTGTGTGGAGTACACCCCCTGGACAGGACACTATACTGCTGTGTGGAGTACACCCCCTGGACAGGACACTATACTGCTGTGTGGAGTACACCCCCTGGACAGGACACTACTGCTGTGTGGAGTACACCCCCTGGACAGGACACTACTGCTGTGTGGAGTACACCCCCTGGACAGGACACTATACTGCTGTGTGGAGTACACCCCTGGACAGGACACTATACTGCTGTGTGGAGTACACCCCCTGGACAGGACACTATACTGCTGTGTGGAGTACACCCCCTGGACAGGACACTACTGCTGTGTGGAGTACACCCCCTGGACAGGACACTACTGCTGTGTGGAGTACACCCCCTGGACAGGACACTATACTGCTGTGTGGAGTACACCCCCTGGACAGGACACTATACTGCTGTGTGGAGTACACCCCCTGGACAGAACACTACTGCTGTGTGGAGTACACCCCCTGGACAGGACACTATACTGCTGTGTGGAGTACACCCCCTGGACAGGACACTATACTGCTGTGTGGAGTACACCCCCTGGACAGAACACTATACTGCTGTGTGGAGTACACCCCCTGGACAGGACACTATACTGCTGTGTGGAGTACACCCCCTGGACAGGACACTACTGCTGTGTGGAGTACACCCCCTGGACAGGACACTATACTGCTGTGTGGAGTACACCCCCTGGACAGAACACTATACTGCTGTGTGGAGTACACCCCCTGGACAGGACACTATACTGCTGTGTGGAGTACACCCCCTGGACAGAACACTATACTGCTGTGTGGAGTACACCCCCTGGACAGAACACTATACTGCTGTGTGGAGTACACCCCCTGGACAGGACACTATACTGCTGTGTGGAGTACACCCCCTGGACAGGACACTATACTGCTGTGTGGAGTACACCCCCTGGACAGGACACTACTGCTGTGTGGAGTACACCCCTGGACAGGACACTATACTGCTGTGTGGAGTACACCCCCTGGACAGGACACTATACTGCTGTGTGGAGTGCACCCCCTGGACAGGACACTATACTGCTGTGTGGAGTACACCCCCTGGACAGGACACTATACTGCTGTGTGGAGTACACCCCCTGGACAGGACACTATACTGCTGTGTGGAGTACACCCCCTGGACAGGACACTACTGCTGTGTGGAGTACACCCCCTGGACAGGACACTACTGCTGTGTGGAGTACACCCCCTGGACAGGACACTATACTGCTGTGTAGATTACACCCCTGGACAGGACACTATACTGCTGTGTGGAGTACACCCCCTGGACAGGACACTACTGCTGTGTGGAGTACACCCCCTGGACAGGACACTATACTGCTGTGTAGATTACACCCCCTGGACAGGACACTACTGCTGTGTGGAGTACACCCCCTGGACAGGACACTATACTGCTGTGTGGAGTACACCCCCTGGACAGGACACTATACTGCTGTGTGGAGTACACCCCCTGGACAGGACACTACTGCTGTGTGGAGTACACCCCCTGGACAGGACACTATACTGCTGTGTGGAGTACACCCCCTGGACAGGACACTATACTGCTGTGTGGAGTGCACCCCCTGGACAGGACACTATACTGCTGTGTGGAGTACACCCCCTGGACAGGACACTATACTGCTGTGTGGAGTACACCCCCTGGACAGGACACTATACTGCTGTGTGGAGTACACCCCCTGGACAGGACACTACTGCTGTGTGGAGTACACCCCCTGGACAGGACACTATACTGCTGTGTAGATTACACCCCCTGGACAGGACACTATACTGCTGTGTGGAGTACACCCCCTGGACAGGACACTACTGCTGTGTGGAGTACACCCCCTGGACAGGACACTATACTGCTGTGTAGATTACACCCCCTGGACAGGACACTACTGCTGTGTGGAGTACACCCCCTGGACAGGACACTATACTGCTGTGTAGAGTACACCCCCTGGACAGGACACTACTGCTGTGTGGAGTACACCCCCTGGACAGGACACTATACTGCTGTGTGGAGTACACCCCCTGGACAGAACACTACTGCTGTGTGGAGTACACCCCCTGGACAGGACACTATACTGCTGTGTGGAGTACACCCCCTGGACAGGACACTATACTGCTGTGTGGAGTACACCCCCTGGACAGAACACTATACTGCTGTGTGGAGTACACCCCCTGGACAGGACACTATACTGCTGTGTGGAGTACACCCCCTGGACAGGACACTACTGCTGTGTGGAGTACACCCCCTGGACAGGACACTATACTGCTGTGTGGAGTACACCCCCTGGACAGGACACTATACTGCTGTGTGGAGTACACCCCCTGGACAGGACACTATACTGCTGTGTGGAGTACACCCCCTGGACAGAACACTATACTGCTGTGTGGAGTACACCCCCTGGACAGAACACTATACTGCTGTGTGGAGTACACCCCCTGGACAGGACACTATACTGCTGTGTGGAGTACACCCCCTGGACAGGACACTATACTGCTGTGTGGAGTACACCCCCTGGACAGGACACTATACTGCTGTGTGGAGTACACCCCCTGGACAGGACACTACTGCTGTGTGGAGTACACCCCCTGGACAGGACACTATACTGCTGTGTGGAGTACACCCCCTGGACAGGACACTATACTGCTGTGTGGAGTACACCCCCTGGACAGGACACTATACTGCTGTGTGGAGTACACCCCCTGGACAGAACACTATACTGCTGTGTGGAGTACACCCCCTGGACAGAACAATATACTGCTGTGTGGAGTACACCCCCTGGACAGGACACTACTGCTGTGTGGAGTACACCCCCTGGACAGGACACTATACTGCTGTGTGGAGTACAACCCCCTGGACAGAACACTATACTGCTGTGTGGAGTACACCCCCTGGACAGGACACTACTGCTGTGTGGAGTACACCCCCTGGACAGGACACTATACTGCTGTGTGGAGTACACCCCCTGGACAGAACACTATACTGCTGTGTGGAGTACACCCCCTGGACAGGACACTACTGCTGTGTGGAGTACACCCCCTGGACAGAACACTATACTGCTGTGTGGAGTACACCCCCTGGACAGGACACTATACTGCTGTGTGGAGTACACCCCCTGGACAGAACACTACTGCTGTGTGGAGTACACCCCCTGGACAGAACACTATACTGCTGTGTGGAGTACACCCCCTGGACAGGACACTATACTGCTGTGTGGAGTACACCCCCTGGACAGAACACTATACTGCTGTGTGGAGTACACCCCCTGGACAGGACACTACTGCTGTGTGGAGTACACCCCCTGGACAGAACACTATACTGCTGTGTGGAGTACACCCCCTGGACAGGACACTACTGCTGTGTGGAGTACACCCCCTGGACAGAACACTATACTGCTGTGTGGAGTACACCCCCTGGACAGGACACTATACTGCTGTGTAGATTACACCCCCTGGACAGGACACTATACTGCTGTGTGGAGTACACCCCCTGGACAGGACACTATACTGCTGTGTGGAGTACACCCCCTGGACAGGACACTATACTGCTGTGTGGAGTACACCCCCTGGACAGGACACTATACTGCTGTGTAGATTACACCCCCTGGACAGGACACTATACTGCTGTGTGGAGTACACCCCCTGGACAGGACACTATACTGCTGTGTGGAGTACACCCCCTGGACAGGACACTACTGCTGTGTGGAGTACACCCCCTGGACAGGACACTATACTGCTGTGTGGAGTACACCCCCTGGACAGGACACTATACTGCTGTGTGGAGTACACCCCCTGGACAGGACACTATACTGCTGTGTGGAGTACACCCCCTGGACAGGACACTATACTGCTGTGTGGAGTACACCCCTGGACAGGACCACTACTGCTGTGTGGAGTACACCCCCTGGACAGGACACTATACTGCTGTGTGGAGTACACCCCCTGGACAGGACACTATACTGCTGTGTGGAGTACACCCCCCTGGACAGAACACTACTGCTGTGTGGAGTACACCCCCTGGACAGGACACTACTGCTGTGTGGAGTACACCCCCTGGACAGAACACTACTGCTGTGTGGAGTACACCCCCTGGACAGAACACTACTGCTGTGTGGAGTACACCCCTGGACAGGACACTATACTGCTGTGTGGAGTACACCCCCTGGACAGGACACTACTGCTGTGTGGAGTACACCCCCTGGACAGGACACTACTGCTGTGTGGAGTACACCCCTGGACAGGACACTATACTGCTGTGTGGAGTACACCCCCTGGACAGGACACTACTGCTGTGTGGAGTACACCCCCTGGACAGGACACTATACTGCTGTGTGGAGTACACCCCCTGGACAGGACACTACTGCTGTGTGGAGTACACCCCCTGGACAGGACACTATACTGCTGTGTGGAGTACACCCCCTGGACAGGACACTATACTGCTGTGTGGAGTACACCCCCTGGACAGGACACTATACTGCTGTGTGGAGTACACCCCCTGGACAGGACACTATACTGCTGTGTGGAGTACACCCCCTGGACAGGACACTATACTGCTGTGTGGAGTACACCCCCTGGACAGGACACTATACTGCTGTGTGGAGTGATATTAGTGCCAAAATAAAGGACATCTGAATTGCTGCACTTACCATTAAAGCAGCTCATCTTTGTTTTGGTTTGGTCACTTTGATCCTGAATTTACTAGTTAGGAGGATGATCCTGACTTTGATCCTGGGTTTAATACGGTTGGGAGGATGATCCTGACTCATAACTTTATTGCACAGTCATATCATATCTTTAATTAGACAGGTAAGACAGCGAGGTCACTGAACTATAGAGCTGGATCTTCCAAAACACCTTGAATGATTGATCTTGTACACACCCAGGTACTGTAGGTCAAGTCTCATCTATTCTTCTCCAATAAAAATGCTTGTTATGGTACCTTTTAAAACAAAACCATAACTGTGACATTTTCTCATAGTCTGTGAAATTAAATATATTTCCTTATTAGGTATAAACCCCAAATAAACAGAAATTGCTCTATGTTTGGATTGACAACTCAGTCGCTCAATAAAAGTGTGGCCTTTTAGGTGGTCATACACTGCCACCTGCTGGTCAATATGAGGATAACATGGTCATACACTGCCACCTGCTGGTCAATATGAGGATAACATGGTCATACACTGCCACCTGCTGGTCAATATGAGGATACCATGGTCATACACTGCCACCTGCTGGTCAATATGAGGATAACATGGTCATACACTGCCACCTGCTGGTCAATATGAGGATAACATGGTCATACACTGCCACCTGCTGGTCAATATGAGGATACCATGGTCATACACTGCCACCTGCTGGTCAATATGAGGATAACATGGTCATACACTGCCACCTGCTGGTCAATATGAGGATACCATGGTCATACACTGCCACCTGCTGGTCAATATGAGGATACCATGGTCATACACTGTCACCTGCTGGTCAATATAAGGATAACATGGTCATACACTGTCACCTGCTGGTCAATATAAGGATAACATGGTCATACACTGTCACCTGCTGGTCAATATGAGGATAATAGATGTTAACAGGTCATACACTGCCACCTGCTGGTCGATATGAGGATAACACAGTCATACACTGCCACCTGCTGGTCAATATGAGGATAACACAGTTATACACTGCCCCCTGCTGGTCAATATGAGGACAATAGATGTTAACAGGTCATATTTATTTACCTTTATTTAACCAGGTAGGCAAGTTGAGAACAGGTTCTCATTTACAATGATACCTAGGGCTGCTATATACTGCCACCTGCTGGTCAATAGGAGGATAAGAGATGTTAACAGGTCATGCACTGCCACCTGCTGGTCAATATGATGACAATAGATGTTAACAGGTCATAAATGGGGCCCAGGGCTGCTAGAGTTGGGCCCAGAGCTGCTAAAGGGGCCCAGGGCTGCTAAAGGGGCCCAGGGCTGCTAACGGGGCCTAGGGCTGCTATAGGGGCCCAGGGCTGCTAAAGGGGACCAAGGCTGCTAAATGGGGCCCAGGGCTGCTAGAGTTGGGCCCAGAGCTGCTAAAGGGGCCCAGAGCTGCTAAAGGGGCCCAGAGCTGCTAAAGGGGCCCAGAGCTGCTAAAGGGGCCCAGAGCTGCTAAAGGGGCCCAGGGCTGATAAAGGGGCCCAAGGCTGCTAAAGGGGCCCAGAGCTGCTAAAGGGGCCCAGGGCTGCTAAAGGGGCCCAGGGCTGCTAAAGGGGCCCAGGGCTGCTAACGGGGCCTAGGGCTGCTATAGGGGCCCAGGGCTGCTAAAGGGGCCCAAGGCTGCTAAATGGGGCCCAGGGCTGCTAGAGTTGGGCCCAGAGCTACTAAAGGGGCCCAGGGCTGCTAAATGGGCCCAGAGCTGCTAAAGGGGCCCAGGGCTGCTAAAGGGGCCCAGAGCTGCTAAAGGGGCCCAGGGCTGCTAAAGGGGCCCAGGGCTGCTAACGGGGCCCAGGGCTGCTAACGGGGCCCAGGGCTGCTAACGGGGCCCAGGGCTGCTAAAGGGGCCCAGGGCTGCTAGAGTTGGGCCCAGAGCTACTAAAGGGGCCCAGGGCTGCTAAAGGGGCCCAGGGCTGCTAAAAGGGCCCAGGGCTGCTAATGGGGCCTAGGGCTGCTATAGGGGCCCAGGGCTGCTATAGGGGCCCAGGGCTGCTAGAGTTGGGCCCAGAGCTGCTAAAGGGGCCTAGGGCTGCTAAAGGGGCCCAGGGCTGCTAAAGGGGCCCAGGGCTGCTAACGGGGCCCAGGGCCCCTAGAGTTGGCTCTGACACCTCCGTAGCTCTGACACCTTTCACCGCAGATGCGGAAGGCCGACATCAACTGATAACTGATATCGCTACAACTGATATCGCTACAACTGATATCTCTAGCTAGAACAGACATATTATGCCAAATAGATTTTTAAGGTGCGGCTGGACTTCCGGCCCTATAACAAAAGGGTCATATTCCTGCCCAATAACAAGGGTCATATTCCGGCCCTATAATAAGGGGTCATATTCCTGACCTATAACAAGGGTCGTATTCCTGCCCTATAACAAGGGTCCTATTCCTGCCCTATAACAAGGGGTCATACTCCTGCCCTATAACAAGGGTCATACTCCTGCCCTATAACAAGGGCCATATTCCTGCCCTATAACAAGGGTCCTATTCCTGCCCTATAACAAGGGTCCTATTCCTGCCCTATAACAAGGGGTCATATTCCTGCCCTATAACAAGGGGTCATATTCCTGCCCTATAACAAGGGTCATATTCCGGCCCTATAACAAGGGTCATATTCCGGCCCTATAACAAGGGTCATATTCCGGCCCTATAACAAGGGTCATATTCCGGCCCTATAACAAGGGTCATATTCCAGCCCAATAACAAGGGTCATATTCCGGCCCAATAACAAGGGTCATATTCCGGCCCTATAACAAGGGTCATATTCCGGCCCTATAACAAGGGTCCTATTCCTGCCCTATAACAAGGGGTCATACTCCTGCCATATATGTAGTTAATTAATGAATGGCCTTGACCTCCCATGCTATACTAAGCTAGCTAGCTAGATCATTACCTTAGCATTCTAGGAAGACTCGAGGGACTGCGTGCGGACGTTTCCATTTCAGTTTGTATTCCATTACCTGTCAATCTGTCACTAACGATGTCCTTAGAAGAAATATGTTGCATATTTACTACTGGTTATGATTCATTATTCCTGGTAGATACTACTGGTTATGATTTATTATTCCTGGTAGATACTACTGGTCATTATTCCTGGTAGATACTACTGGTCATTATTCCTGGTAGATACTACTGGTCATTATTCCTGGTAGATACTACTGGTCATTATTCCTGGTAGATACTACTGGTTATGATTAATTATTCCTGGTAGATACTACTGGTTGTGATTCATTATTCCTGGTAGATACTACTGGTCTGTAACGGCGTTCTTAGTTTGTTGAGAGAGAGTCGGACCGAAATGCAGCGTGGTGGTTAATCATGATCTTTAATAAAGAAAACGGCGATACATGAAATAACTAAATAAATAAAAAACAACAAACGGAACGTGAAACCTAATACAGCCTATCTGGTGAAACTACACAGAGACAGGAACAATCACCCACGAAAGACAAAGCGAACTCAGGCTACCTAAATACGGTTCCCAATCAGAGGCAACGAGAAGCACCTGACTGCTGATTGAGAACCGCCTCAGGCAGCCAAGCCTATACAACACCCCTAATCAGCCGCGATCCCAAATACTACAAACCCCAATACGAAACACAACACATCATAAATGTGAAGTAAACTCAACTGAAGAGTAAAAGAGAATGGAGATGTTTAACTTGAAAACGTGCAGGATACCTGTTTCTGGTTTCGCTGACTTCCGTTATATATATATATGGGTGAAAAAAACATTGGGTAAAGTAGTCTGTTAAATACGAGGGCGCCTCTTCCTCTTCTGTTAAATACGAGGGCGCCTCTTCCTCTTCTGTTAAATACGAGGGCGCCTCTTCCTCTTCTGTTAAATACGAGGGCGCCTCTTCCTCTTCTGTTAAATACGAGGGCGCCTCTTCCTCTTCTGTTAAATACGAGGGTGCCTCTTCCTCTTCTGTTAAATACGAGGGCGCCTCTTCCTCTTCTGTTAAATACGAGGGCGCCTCTTCCTCTTCTGTTAAATACGAGGGTGCCTCTTCCTCTTCTGTTAAATACGAGGGCGCCTCTTCCTCTTCTGTTAAATACGAGGGCGCCTCTTCCTCTTCCACCTCCTCTTCTGTTAAATACGAGGGCGCCTCTTCCTCTTCTGTTAAATACGAGGGCGCCTCTTCCTCTTCTGTTAAATACGAGGGCGCCTCTTCCTCTTCTGTTAAATACGAGGGCGCCTCTTCCTCTTCCACCTCCTCTTCTGTTAAATACGAGGGCGCCTCTTCCTCTTCCACCTCCTCTTCTGTTAAATACGAGGGCGCCTCTTCCTCTTCTGTTAAATACGAGGGCGCCTCTTCCTCTTCTGTTAAATACGAGGGCGCCTCTTCCTCTTCCACCTCCTCTTCTGTTAAATACGAGGGCGCCTCTTCCTCTTCCACCTCCTCTTCTGTTAAATACGAGGGCGCCTCTTCCTCTTCTGTTAAATACGAGGGCGCCTCTTCCTCTTCTGTTAAATACGAGGGCGCCTCTTCCTCTTCCACCTCCTCTTCTGTTAAATACGAGGGCGCCTCTTCCTCTTCCACCTCCTCTTCTGTTAAATACGAGGGCGCCTCTTCCTCTTCTGTTAAATACGAGGGCGCCTCTTCCTCTTCTGTTAAATACGAGGGCGCCTCTTCCTCTTCTGTTAAATACGAGGGCGCCTCTTCCTCTTCTGTTAAATACGAGGGCGCCTCTTCCTCTTCTGTTAAATACGAGGGCGCCTCTTCCTCTTCCACCTCCTCTTCTGTTAAATACGAGGGCGCCTCTTCCTCTTCCACCTCCTCTTCTGTTAAATACGAGGGCGCCTCTTCCTCTTCTGTTAAATACGAGGGCGCCTCTTCCTCTTCTGTTAAATACGAGGGCGCCTCTTCCTCTTCCACCTCCTCTTCTGTTAAATACGAGGGCGCCTCTTCCTCTTCCACCTCCTCTTCTGTTAAATACGAGGGCGCCTCTTCCTCTTCTGTTAAATACGAGGGCGCCTCTTCCTCTTCTGTTAAATACGAGGGCGCCTCTTCCTCTTCCACCTCCTCTTCTGTTAAATACGAGGGCGCCTCTTCCTCTTCCACCTCCTCTTCTGTTAAATACGAGGGCGCCTCTTCCTCTTCTGTTAAATACGAGGGCGCCTCTTCCTCTTCTGTTAAATACGAGGGCGCCTCTTCCTCTTCCACCTCCTCTTCTGTTAAATACGAGGGCGCCTCTTCCTCTTCCACCTCCTCTTCTGTTAAATACGAGGGCGCCTCTTCCTCTTCTGTTAAATACGAGGGCGCCTCTTCCTCTTCTGTTAAATACGAGGGCGCCTCTTCCTCTTCTGTTAAATACGAGGGCGCCTCTTCCTCTTCCACCTCCTCTTCTGTTAAATACGAGGGCGCCTCTTCCTCTTCTGTTAAATACGAGGGCGCCTCTTCCTCTTCTGTTAAATACGAGGGCGCCTCTTCCTCTTCCACCTCCTCTTCTGTTAAATACGAGGGCGCCTCTTCCTCTTCTGTTAAATACGAGGGCACCTCTTCCTCTTCTGTTAAATACGAGGGCACCTCTTCCTCTTCTGTTAAATACGAGGGCACCTCTTCCTCTTCTGTTAAATACGAGGGCGCCTCTTCCTCTTCTGTTAAATACAAGGGCGCCTCTTCCTCTTCTGTTAAATACGAGGGCGCCTCTTCCTCTTCTGTTAAATACGAGGGCGCCTCTTCCTCTTCTGTTAAATACGAGGGCGCCTCTTCCTCTTCTGTTAAATACGAGGGCGCCTCTTCCTCTTCTGTTAAATACGAGGGCGCCTCTTCCTCTTCCACCTCCTCTTCTGTTAAATACGAGGGCGCCTCTTCCTCTTCCACCTCCTCTTCTGTTAAATACGAGGGCGCCTCTTCCTCTTCTGTTAAATACGAGGGCGCCTCTTCCTCTTCTGTTAAATACGAGGGCGCCTCTTCCTCTTCCACCTCCTCTTCTGTTAAATACGAGGGCGCCTCTTCCTCTTCCACCTCCTCTTCTGTTAAATACGAGGGCGCCTCTTCCTCTTCTGTTAAATACGAGGGCGCCTCTTCCTCTTCTGTTAAATACGAGGGCGCCTCTTCCTCTTCCACCTCCTCTTCTGTTAAATACGAGGGCGCCTCTTCCTCTTCTGTTAAATACGAGGGCACCTCTTCCTCTTCTGTTAAATACGAGGGCACCTCTTCCTCTTCTGTTAAATACGAGGGCACCTCTTCCTCTTCTGTTAAATACGAGGGCGCCTCTTCCTCTTCTGTTAAATACGAGGGCGCCTCTTCCTCTTCCACCTCCTCTTCTGTTAAATACGAGGGCGCCTCTTCCTCTTCTGTTAAATACGAGGGCGCCTCTTCCTCTTCCACCTCCTCTTCTGTTAAATACGAGGGCGCCTCTTCCTCTTCTGTTAAATACGAGGGCACCTCTTCCTCTTCTGTTAAATACGAGGGCGCCTCTTCCTCTTCCACCTCCTCTTCTGTTAAATACGAGGGCGCCTCTTCCTCTTCTGTTAAATACGAGGGCGCCTCTTCCTCTTCTGTTAAATACGAGGGCGCCTCTTCCTCTTCCACCTCCTCTTCTGTTAAATACGAGGGCGCCTCTTCCTCTTCTGTTAAATACGAGGGCGCCTCTTCCTCTTCCACCTCCTCTTCTGTTAAATACGAGGGCGCCTCTTCCTCTTCTGTTAAATACGAGGGCGCCTCTTCCTCTTCCACCTCCTCTTCTGTTAAATACGAGGGCGCCTCTTCCTCTTCTGTTAAATACGAGGGCGCCTCTTCCTCTTCTGTTAAATACGAGGGCGCCTCTTCCTCTTCCACCTCCTCTTCTGTTAAATACGAGGGCGCCTCTTCCTCTTCTGTTAAATACGAGGGCGCCTCTTCCTCTTCTGTTAAATACGAGGGCACCTCTTCCTCTTCTGTTAAATACGAGGACACCTGTCAAAATAGTAATTTTTGGAGTGTCAGATGATGTTGACATTTTAATGCAAAATAAATCGTGTGGTTAATGGAAGGAAGGTATTCCAAACGGCCTGTGAGGCGTGTTACGCGAACAAGCATGCAACAGTATGTATATATATGACTAATTATGACAAATTCAAATATATATATATATATATATATATATATATATATTTGAATTTGTCATAATTAGTCATATATATACATACTGTTGCATGCTTGTTCGCGTAACACGCCTCACAGGCCGTTTGGAATACCTTTTATTTTTGTAGGTGAGATGAAACTGCCGAAACTCAAAGGTATTATTGCATGTCAGAATTGCAACAAGATTTGTTCAACCCTAAAATGTTAGTTTGTAATCGTAACATGGTGTTTGTATGTTCACAGATGCGCATGGCTTTTCTTACGATACGTTCAACCTTTTGGCAGCTTTCTGGCTCCATACCTTCCGTCTGCAGACACTACATGACAAAACATTTAACATCTTACACTGCAAGGGCCTGGATACAAAAGCTCTGACAGGGTAGTAGCCTACACATATCCCAACTGCACTCGGTTCGGGAGGGACTCCACAACAGAACAGAATAATTATTATCCTTCTTTCCATTAACCACACGATTTATTTTGCATTAAAATGTCAACATCATCTGACACTCCAAAAATTACTATTTTGACAGGTGTCCTGTTCCGTAGCTCAAAACAAAATAATTGTACTTATTTGTCCATCCTTTTGGGGACAAAAGTCAATTAATCCTTATTTCCTCCGCCATCAGATTCAAGCTTCTTCTTCGCTTGCACCATCGTCCCTCCCCAGAAACAACGCCGCCTGCTGGAGAAAGACAGATTTTTGGAGTCAGTTAAACCTCTCGCGACTCCTCTTCCTTTTTTATTTTTCTCTCGCGACGCCTCTTCCTTCCTTACCCTCCTCGCACCGGATATGTCGTTGTTGCTAACCTTCCGCCCAAGTCAGTTTGTCATGTAGCTGCAAGCTACATTCTTCTAAAAGTAGTAGAAAATGCACCCTGTAAATGGTGTTGCCAACGAGGTAATCATTATTATTTTTTATTTTTTTTCTTCTTCATGAAAATCGGTCAAATTATGTAGTTAATTAATTCATGGCGTTGACTCCCACGCTATGCTAAGCTAGCTAGCTAGAGCTTTATCTTAGCATTCTAGGAATACTCGAGGGACTGCGTGCGGACGTGACCATTTCAGTTTGTAGATTTCAGTTTGTATTCCATTACCTGTCAAACTGTCACTAACGATGTTCTTAGAAGAAATACGTTGCATATCGAGCGGTATATATGGACATAAATATAGCTATATTATGAACAGGTAAACGTTAGCTGTGACTTAGTGCGCACGTTACTGATATAATTTCACTACATTTGATTGACAGCTGTCATTTTAAAACACACCATTCCACTTCCTATGCATTATCTAGGAGTTTCGTTTATTTTTTAGTGCAGCCTTCTAATTTCACGATTGATTGGGCGAACGTGCATGCAATTGATAACGTACGAGCTAATTTGAGTTTACTCACGTGTCCTGTTCTTCTAGCAGGTATTTGCCAAAGTGTAAGTTACATATGAAGTCATCATTTTTCGGGAAAAATGGTGAAGTACTTTGCCTGCGTGGGTCATCTGAAAAGTTCCTGGGACCAAGTCTGCATTGCTTTCTGGGAGCGATACCCCAACCCCTACAGGTAAGAAAGATTACCCCCCCCCCCCACCCCTACAGGTAAAGATTACCCCCAACCCCTACAGGTAAGAAAGATTACACCCCCTCCCCCCCCCAACCCCTACAGGTATGAAAGATTACACCCAACCCCTACAGGTAAGAAAGATTACACCCCCCAACCCCCAACCCCTACAGGTAAGAAAGATTACACCCAACCCCTACAGGTAAGAAAGATTACCCCCCAACCCCTACAGGTAAGAAAGATTACCCCCCAATCCCTACAGGTAAGAAAGATTACCCCCAACCCCTACAGGTAAGAAAGATTACCCCCCCCCCCAACCCCTACAGGTAAGAAAGATTACCCCCCCCCCCAACCCCTACAGGTAAGAAAGATTACCCCCAACCCCTACAGGTAAGAAAGATTACCCTCCAACCCCTACAGGTAAGAAAGATTACCCCCAACCCCTACAGGTAAGAAAGATTACCCCCAACCCCTACAGGTAAGAAAGATTACCCCCAACCCCTACAGGTAAGAAAGATTACCCCCAACCCCTACAGGTAAGAAAGATTACCCCCCCCCCCCCCAACCCCTACAGGTAAGAAAGATTACCCCCCCCCAACCCCTACAGGTAAGAAAGATTACCCCCAACCCCTACAGGTAAGAAAGATTACCCCCAACCCCTACAGGTAAGAAAGATTACCCCCAACCCCTACAGGTAAGAAAGATTACCCCCCCCCCCCCCAACCCCTACAGGTAAGAAAGATTACCCCCCCCCCAACCCCTACAGGTAAGAAAGATTACCCCCCCCAACCCCTACAGGTAAGAAAGATTACCCCCCCCCAACCCTTACAGGTAAGAAAGATTACCCCCCCCCAACCCTTACAGGTAAGAAAGATTACCCCCCCAACCCCTACAGATAAGAAAGATTACCCCCCCAACCCCTACAGATAAGAAAGATTACCCCCCCCCAACCCCTACAGGTAAGAAATATTGCCCCCCCCAACCCCTACAGATAAGAAAGATTACCCCCCCCCCAACCCCTACAGGTAAGAAAGATGACCCCCCCCAAACCCCTACAGGTAAGAAAGATTATCCCCTCCCAACCCCTACAGGTAAGAAAGATTACCCCCAACCCCCACAGGTAAGAAAGATTACCCCCCAGCCCCTACAGGTAAGAAAGATTACCCCCCCCCCCCCAAACCCCTACAGGTAAGAAAGATTACCCCCCAACCCCTACAGGTAAGAAAGATTACCCCCCAACCCCTACAGGTAAGAAAGATTACCCCCCAACCCCTACAGGTAAGAAAGATTACCCCCCCCCCCCCCCCAACCTCTACAGGTAAGAAAGATTACCCCCCAACCCCTACAGGTAAGAAAGATTACCCCCCCCCCAACCCCTACAGGTAAGAAAGATTACCCCCCCCCCCAAACCCCTACAGGTAAGAAAGATGACCCCCCCCCCAACCCCTACAGGTAAGAAAGAGAGACGTGTAGACATCGTTGTGACCTATAATCTTGCAGTATCCCTTTAAGCTGGAAAGTCTCTCTGAATCCACCCTAGTTCACCCATCTCATCTCTCTCCCTAGCATGTCTCTAACAGTAATACAATATTACAAACTCTCATCTCCTCTCTCCCCAAAGTCTCTGATACTGTTTTTACAATTGTCATCTCTTCTCTCCCCACAGTAACCATGTCCTAACGGAGGACATCATCTTCAGGGATGTAACTCCCGGTAACTGTCTGGTCTCTAGGCGACTGCTGACCAAAACTAACCGCGCCCCTCGCTGGATGGAGAAGTACCTGCCGGTTACCATGGCCAGGCACGCCTACATCATCGAGGATTCCATCGTGGACCCCCAGAACAGAACCATGACAACGCTGACTTGGAACATCAGCCACGCACGCATGATGGTACGTGTGAACGACTGGGGATTCGAACCGTCACCATATTAGCCATGGTATGTGTGACCGACCGGGAATTGAACCTGGGTCTCCTGTTGGTCTGTGACTGTGTTAGCCCGCTGAGCTAAAGCCTAGGCATTCGCTCAGGGAGCCAACGCAAGTCTTCCTCTTTCTATCTGAATCTATTTGAATTTGAGCTATATTTCTCTGGTGGGACTTACCCTGAAGTCACTATGAAGACCAGCTCAGCTCGTAATACTACTCTACATCTCCTACTCCAGTTGTTAAATCACATTATAAGACTCCATGGGCTGCATATACTATCATAATAAGGTCTTGCTATGTTTTCATTCCCCTGTCAGTCTGTGGAGGAGCGTTGTGAGTACAGAATTAACCCTGACAACACCAGCTGGACGGAGATTAACAGAGAGGCCTGGATCTCGTCTAACATCTACGGGCTCTCCAGAGCTATACAGGTGTGTGTTATCCAGGCCAGAGAAAACCATATCCACACACTTCCACACCCTTCCATCTATCTAGCCATCTATAGTATGTAGCCGTCTACAGTGCGTAGCCATCTACAGTGCGTAGCCGTCTATAGTGCGTAGCCGTCTATAGTGCGTAGCCGTCTACAGTGCGTAGCCGTCTACAGTGCGTAGCCGTCTACAGTGCGTAGCCGTCTACAGTGCGTAGCCGTCTACAGTGCGTAGCCGTCTACAGTGCGTAGCCGTCTACAGTGCGTAGCCGTCTACAGTGCGTAGCCGTCTACAGTGCGTAGCCGTCTACAGTGCGTAGCCGTCTACAGTGCGTAGCCGTCTACAGTGCGTAGCCGTCTACAGTGCGTAGCCGTCTACAGTGCGTAGCCGTCTATAGTATGTAACTGTCCATGTAGATGTGTAGCCGTCTATAGTGCGTAGCCGTCTATAGTGCTTAGCCGTCTATAGTGCGTAGCCGTCTACAGTGCGTAGCCGTCTACAGTGCGTAGCCGTCTACAGTGCGTAGCCGTCTACAGTGCGTAGCCGTCTACAGTGCGTAGCCGTCTACAGTGCGTAGCCGTCTACAGTGCGTAGCCGTCTACAGTGCGTAGCCGTCTACAGTGCGTAGCCGTCTACAGTATGTAACTGTCCATGTAGATGTGTAGCCGTCTATAGTGCGTAGCCATCTATAGTGCTTAGCCGTCTATAGTGCGTAGCCGTCTACAGTGCGTAGCCGTCTACAGTGCGTAGCCGTCTACAGTGCGTAGCCGTCTACAGTGCGTAGCCGTCTACAGTGCGTAGCCGTCTACAGTGCGTAGCCGTCTACAGTGCGTAGCCGTCTATAGTATGTAACTGTCCATGTAGATGTGTAGCCGTCTATGGTGTGTAGCCATCTGATGGCTGATGGGGAGTGATGGTCTTGTTGTGATGGTATGACTGATGGGGGAGTGATGGTATGACTGATGGGGGAGTGATGGTATGACTGATGGGGGAGTGATGGTATGACTGATGGGGAGTGATGGTATGACTGATGGGGGAGTGATGGTCTTGTTGTGATGGTATGACTGATGGGGAGTGATGGTCTTGTTGTGATGGTATGACTGATGTGTTAGTGAGGAAGCTTCGTCTGTGTCTAAACAGATTCCTGTTAGTGATAACTTGAATTAATCTCTGGCCTCATTTTACAGGAATTCGGCCTCGCCCGGTTCAAGACCAGTGTTACAAAGACCATGAAAGGGTTTGAATACGTCCTGGCCAAAATGCAAGGTAAGATGGAGGCCAGTTTTATTACGCTGGGAAATAAGGTGGTGCGATCAGTTCAGTTCCTTATTATTAGCGGGACTGTGTTGGGGTGGAAACGGGACTGTGTTGGGGTGGAAACGGGACTGTGTTGGGGTGGAAACGGGACTGTGTTGGGGTGGAAACGGGACTGTGTTGGGGTGGAAACGGGACTGTGTTGGGGTGGAAACGGGACTGTGTTGGGGTGGAAACGGGACTGTGTTGGGGTGGAAACGGGACTGTGTTGGGGTGGAAACGGGACTGTGTTGGGGTGGAAACGGGACTGTGTTGGGGTGGAAACGGGACTGTGTTGGGGTGGAAACGGGACTGTGTTGGGGTGGAAACGGGACTGTGTTGGGGTGGAAACGGGACTGTGTTGGGGTGGAAACGGGACTGTGTTGGGGTGGAAACGGGACTGTGTTGGGGTGGAAACGGGACTGTGTTGGGGTGGAAACGGGACTGTGTTGGGGTGGAAACGGGACTGTGTTGGGGTGGAAACGGGACTGTGTTGGGGTGGAAACGGGACTGTGTTGGGGTGGAAACGGGACTGTGTTGGGGTGGAAACGGGACTGTGTTGGGGTGGAAACGGGACTGTGTTGGGGTGGAAACGGGACTGTGTTGCGGTGGAAACGGGACTGGGGTGGGGTGGAAACGGGACTGGGGTGGGGTGGAAACGGCTTGTGTCCCAGGTCTAAACCAGGCCCTGATTACAGGGGAACGACGGCTGGTGTCCCAGGTCTAAACCAGGCCCTGATTACAGGGGAACGATGGCTGGTGTCCCAGGTCTAAACCAGGCCCTGATTACAGGGGAACGATGGCTGGTGTCCCAGGTCTAAACCAGGCCCTGATTACAGGGGAACGACGGCTGGTGTCCCAGGTCTAAACCAGGCCCTGAAACCAGTCCCTTCTCTAACCACTATGTTTTCCTCTCTCCTCCAGGTGATACCCCCTCCAGGACCCTGGCTGAGCATGCTGCAGAGAGGGCCAGGGAGACGGCTCTGGTAGCTAAAGAGAAAGCCAAAGGCCTGGCCTCACAGGCTCACAAGAAACAACAGTATGTCTGAGCTGCCAGTGTAGGGTGAAGCTTCCCCTAGATGCTGATATGTGTTTAGGAGTGGCGCAGGCGAAGCTGATCCTAGAAACTTAAACCCAGAATGCGAGGTGTCAGAGGGAGGAAGTAGACATTGGCCCCTGTCAGTCCTGCCTTGATTCAAAGACTTTATCTGGGATGGATTGAGCATGCCTGGCTGGCACTATTTGAACCCAGGTCTGGTTGTCCCTACTCAGATCTGGGATCAGATCTTATTGAGGTAGGGGAATCTGATCCTAGATCTGTGGTTATGGATGCAAAATCCGTTAACAAAAATGACCAGGTTTTCCAGAAATTGAAAGATTACCGTAAGAAGGAAAACCCGGAATCCTCCAACCAGGATTTCTGGAAAACCTGGTAGTTTTGTGAATGTTTCTGTAATTTTGTGACTCAAGGTGTGACGGTGATCTAGGGGATGAACCAATACAGTTAAAGCCCATTTTATGCTGAATCTGATCAAATGGTGGAGGCCATATGGAGGGTGCGACGAGTCTCCGGAGGCGTGCAGAGGCCGAATCAAGCGCCATAACCGCATCGCTGTGCACCTCTCAAATGTTGTAACAATGTGGAGGGCTCCGCATTGACATGATTGGTTGACGGTAGGTGAGGGCGGTAGGTCCTGAATAAACACAAACTCACTCTCTCGACAACTTCCTTCACAACAGCTCTGGGAAGCTCCAAAAAGTATGTTTGCTCTGACTTCTGCAGATGCTGCATTACAGTAACGCTCTGTACTGCCGCGACACAGTAACGCTCTGTACTGCCTGTACTGCCGCGACACAGTAACGCTCTGTACTGCCTGTACTGCCGCGACACAGTAACGCTCTGTACTGCCTGTACTGCCGCGACACAGTAACACTCTGTACTGCTGTGGCACAGTAACGCTCTGTACTGCTGTGATACAGTAACGCTCTGTACTGCCTGTACTGCTGTGACACAGTAACGCTCTGTACTGCTGTGATACAGTAACGCTCTGTACTGCCTGTACTGCCGCGACACAGTAACGCTCTGTACTGCCTGTACTGCCGCGACACAGTAACACGCTGTACTGCTGTGACACAGTAACGCTCTGTACTGCCTGTACTGCCGCGACACAGTAACGCTCTGTACTGCTGTGATACAGTAACGCTCTGTACTGCCGCGACACAGTAACGCTCTGTACTGCTGTGATATAGTAACGCTCTGTACTGCTGTGACACAGTAACGCTCTGTACTGCTGCATTACAGTAACGCTCTGTACTGCTGCATTACAGTAACGCTCTGTACTGCCTGTACTGCCGCGACACAGTAACGCGCTGTACTGCCGCGACACAGTAACGCTCTGTACTGCCTGTCCTGCTGCTACACAGTAACACGCTGTACTGCCGCGACACAGTAACGCTCTGTACTGCCGCGACACGGTGACACGCTGTACTGCCGCAACACGGTGACACGCTGTACTGCCGCGACACAGTAACGCTCTGTACTGCCTGTACTGCTGCTACACAGTAACACGCTGTACTGCCGCGACACAGTAACGCTCTGTACTGCTGCGACACGGTAACGCTCTGTACTGCCGCGACACGGTAACGCGCTGTACTGCCGCGACACGGTAACGCGCTGTACTGCCGCGACACGGTAACGCGCTGTACTGCCGCGACACGGTAACGCTACTGCCTGTACTGCCGCTACACAGTAACACGCTGTACTGCCGCGACACGGTAACGCTCTGTACTGCCGCGACACGGTAACGCTCTGTACTGCCGCGACACGGTAACGCTCTGTACTGCCGCGACACGGTAACGCTCTGTACTGCCGCGACACGGTAACGCGCTGTACTGCCGCGACACGGTAACGCGCTGTACTGCCACGACACGGTAACGCTCTGTACTGCCGCGACACAGTAACGCGCTGTACTGCCTGTACTGCCGCTACACAGTAACGCGCTGTACTGCCGCGACACAGTAACGCGCTGTACTGCCTGTACTGCCGCTACACAGTAACGCGCTGTACTGCCCCGACACAGTAACGCTCTGTACTGCCGCGACACGGTAACGCTCTGTACTGCCGCGACACGGTAACGCTCTGTACTGCCGCGACACAGTAACGCGCTGTACTGCCTGTACTGCCGCTACACAGTAACGCGCTGTACTGCCGCGACACAGTAACGCTCTGTACTGCCGCGACACAGTAACGCTCTGTACTGCCGCGACACAGTAACGCGCTGTACTGCCTGTACTGCCGCTACACAGTAACGCGCTGTACTGCCGCGACACAGTAACGCTCTGTACTGCCGCGACACAGTAACGCTCTGTACTGCCGCGACACAGTAACGCTCTGTACTGCCGCGACACGGTAACGCTCTGTACTGCTGCGACACGGTAACGCGCTGTACTGCCGCGACACTGTAACGCTCTGTACTGCCGCGACACGGTAACGCTCTGTACTGCCGCGACACGGTAACGCTCTGTACTGCCGCGACACGGTAACGCTCTGTACTGCCGCGACACGGTAACGCTCTGTACTGCCGCGACACGGTAACGCTCTGTACTGCCGCGACACGGTAACGCTCTGTACTGCCGCGACACGGTAACGCTCTGTACTGCCGCGACACGGTAACGCTCTGTACTGCCTGTACTGCCGCGACACTGTACTGCCTCGACACTGTACTGCCTGTACTGCCGCGACACAGTAACGCGCTGTACTGCCGCGACACAGTAACGCGCTGTACTGCCGCCGCAGACATCGGATTGACCATGCGGCACCTTTTTTAGACTTGTGTCTTCTAACAAGTGTCTGGACTGAGTCTCAATAGTCCTCACTAGCTTCCTTTCCTTGTCTCCTTTCCTTCAGTACAGTACTCTAACAGGGAGGTGAACGCACCGGGCTAGTTTCCATTCTACTCCCTCCAACCTGTCGTGGTCTTATCAGTTGGTGTGTAGATGCTTATCTCAATGAGACAAACCTGCAGCAGAAAGGGATGAGAAATGGAAGAGGCTAAACGCTATAGAAGGGGTTACTGTACCTGCAGAGAATGTAAACTGAGTAACTGGGTTGATCTTGTCGGAGGCATGTGGCAGCATTGGGGACAGGACAACACCAGTCCCACCCAGCAGGTGATCTACTGGGCACGGCTGACGTTGGTGTTGGTTGGTCTTGTCCTTTTATTGGTGGCTAGCTAGTACAAGAGACTGGTTCATGTCTCCAGAAATGAATGTGACTCAAGTTGTTTTTCGTGACCTACTGAATACTGTCATAGCCGTAGGGGACGACGAGGGAGTTCCGCGCTGATATTGGGTCACTTTTTAGTATTTTCCCAATAATGGCTAAGGTTAGGATTGGTTAGAGGGGAAGCTGATCCTAGATCTGTAGGCCTACCCACCATTTCCCTCCAGCTCAGTGGCTGAGTCCCAAATGGCACCCTATTCCCTATATAGTGCACTACTTTAGACCAGAGCCCTATAGAAACCTATTCCCTATATAGTGCACTACTTTAGACCAGAGCCCTATATAGTGTACTACTTTAGACCAGAGCCCTATAGAACCCTATTCCCTATATAGTGCACTACTTTAGACCAGAGCCCTATAGAACCCTATTCCCTATATATAGTGCACTACTTTAGACCAGAGCCCTATTCCCTATATAGTGTACTACTTTAGACCAGAGCCCTATTCCCTATATAGTGTACTACTTTAGACCAGAGCCCTATAGAACCCTATTCCCTATATAGTGCACTACTTTAGACCAGAGCCCTATAGAACCCTATTCCCTATATAGTGCACTACTTTAGACCAGAGACATTAAGGACTCTTTTAACCCCTCGTGCACTTCTGTCTATTCCATTACAGGAAGCATTTCTCCTGTCTGTTGTAATTCCTTGACCTTCATATAGTTGTGTTTCTCACACAGTAGATGAGACTGACTGCGTATCTTCAGTTGCTTACGATTTGTAAATATTTAATATTTTTCAAAATCATCTTTTGTTTTCTGTAAACTAGACTACTCAAAAAAACCTCTCTCAAAGTAATCTCCCTGAATCTCTATTCTTCGCTACAGGTTAATTGATTTCAGTTATAGCGCTACATTATATATATTTTTTGTTGATTCAGAATGATAATTCATTGCTTTAAATTGAAGTTGTTACTAGTGTGATGAGGGGAGGGGGGGGGGGGGGGGTCCACGTTATTTTGCAGTCGTTACTTGGAAGTGATCATCCTCGGCTAGAGGGAGAGCTGCTACTTGGCTCTCTCTTGGAAGTGATCATCCTCGGCTAGAGGGAGAGCTGCTACTTGGCTCTCTCTTGGAAGTGATCATCCTCGGCTAGAGGGAGAGCTGCTACTTGGCTCTCTCTTGGAAGTGATCATCCTCGGCTAGAGGGAGAGCTGCTACTTGGCTCTCTTGGAAGTGATCATCCTTGGCTAGAGGGAGAGCTGCTACTTGGCTCTCTCTTGGAAGTGATCATCCTTGGCTAGAGGGAGAGCTGCTACTTGGCTCTCTCTTGGAAGTGATCATCCTTGGCTAGAGGGAGAGCTGCTACTTGGCTCTCTCTTGGCATTGTGAAAAGACAGGATTGCTGTGGATATCAATGTCTGTCTATGCTTGAAGAAATTAGCTTCAGAAAATTAGCCAAATTTGCACACAAAAAACGGGTATAATTTCACTTAAAGACATGCTCTGGAACTTGGACAACTGTTTTTTTTGTTTTCTTAAACGGGCTGGATGTGTCAATGTGTGGTTAGTTTAAGCAATAAGGCACGAGGGGGTGTGGTATATGGCACGTCGCAACGCGGGGTGCCTGGACACAGCCCTTAGCCGTGGTATATTGGTCATATACCACAAACCCCCCTGAGATGCCTTATTGCTATTATAAACTGGTTACCAATGTAATTAGAGAAGTAAAAATGTATGTTTTCTCATACCTGTGGTATATGGTCTGATATACCATGGCTGTCAGCCAATCAGCATTCAAGGCCTCTGATCATCCCGTTTATAAACATGAGATAATTTATGAGCAGAATTAAAAAATTTTTTTACCTCAATTAGCCACGAAATCCCTCGTTTGAAAGACTGTTTTTCTAACCCTTTTCCCCCTACATGGGCCAGCCCCAAGCAATTAGAGTTCTGAGCTTCGGGCCCTCTCCATTTGAGTGACAGCTAGTAAGGTTGCACACACAGCAGAGCGAGAGGCGGGGCAATGACATGGTACACATATATGATGTAGTACACCATTTTCGGGTACCACTTTTGGCTCATGAGTGCTTACTTTCATAACTACTGGCTATAAAAGTACACAAGTTCCTGAGAATCTTCTTTTTAAAGAAAATGTATACAATTTATGAATGTGTAATGTTTAAGCAACAGTATGGACTTATTGATGAATACTAATTAAAGAATCTGTTTCTGGTTTATTTTTTCGTTGTCTTCCTCAAATCATCTCATACTGCCTTTGAATAACAAGGAAGTGATGTGTTAAATATGACAAATATTTATTCATACAAAAGGCATACATACCTATACAAATGCTACATGATAGTACTGGGACAGAGGAAGACTAAGTGCATATAGATATACAGACATTTTCTTGTTGCGATGACAAGGTCGTAAGGCATCTTGTTGGGGTATAAACATCCTGAAGGCAGTCGGTCAGTCACCTCGGTGGGTAACAAGCAGTCGGTCAGCACACCTCAGTGGGTAACAAGCAGTCGGTCAGCACAGCTCAGTGTGTAACAGGCAGTCGGTCAGCACAGCTCAGTGGGTAACATCCAGTCAGTCACCTCAGTGGGTAACAGGCAGGCAGTCAGTCACCTCAGTGGGTAACATCCAGGCAGGCAGTCAGTCACCTCAGTGGGTAACATCCAGTCAGTCAGTCACCTCAGTGGGTAACATCCAGGCAGTCAGTCACCTCAGTGGGTAACATCCAGGCAGTCAGTCACCTCAGTGGGTAACATCCAGTCAGTCACCTCAGTGGGTAACATCCAGGCAGTCAACTCAGTGGGTAACATCCAGTCAGTCAGTCACCTCAGTGGGTAACATCCAGTCAGTCAACTCAGTGGGTAACATCCAGTCAGTCAGTCACCTCAGTGGGTAACATCCAGTCAGTCAACTCAGAGGATCAAATCCACATTGAGTTTTGTTTTAGTAGACCGGTACTTGTAAGACCGTTGCATTAGTCTCGCGGAGCCATCCTTCCAAATCTGGTCTCGTTGGCTACGCCTGGTATCCAAGGCTATAGTTGCATACATGTAAATTGCAAGTACTGTATTACATACCAAAATAATGCTTTCTGCCCAAACATGGCCTCTATTGCAGGTATAATCAAGATATACTGAGTAATGCATATTCAATGGCTAAATTCATACGAGCAATTGTCAATCAAATGTTTGCAAAATATGCATCATTGAAGCACCCCTATGGACACTTAGCAAAGACGCCTGCATTTCCTATGAGTTCCATAATGTCCACGTCAGAAACATGAAACTAATTAAATACAAACAGTCTTCTTACAATATGGCTAGGTAACTGAAAGATGGTGGTTTCCTGGGCACACGATTTAGACCGGATTAAATCCGATCGCGGGTTATAAGCATTGCGTTTTTTAAAGGTAATTTCAGATTGAGCTGCCATAATACGTAGCGTTTACTGTGAATGGGTTCTCCACGGACGTGGGAACAATGCCTGTAACCTGCGCCCGGATTTAATCCCTGCCTCAGCCGTGGATTAAAACGCAAGCTCAAAGGAAAATCTATATCAAAAATATTGTTTTGTCCAGGACTACTAATCTTAATTTGTGTCTGGGAAAGCCCAGGGGTACGTTTCCTAAAAACGTAAAATATCATCTCAAGTCCAATGGATAGACAATGATCTGAAGGCTAAAGATCATCTTGATCATCAATGATCTGAAGGCTAAAGATCATCTTGATCATCAATGATCTGAAGGCTAAAGATCATCTTGATCATCAATGATCTGAAGGATAAAGATCATCTTTGTTTTCTGGAGAAACTCACCCCACAGTTCAGTAGAAGCATTGCTCATAGTGATATTGCCCACAACCTTTACAATATATAAGGGGTACATCACCAAATAGCACCCTATCCCCTATATCAGGGGTTCTCCAAGTGGGGTCTGTACTGCAGGGGGTCAGCAGCCAGACCAGGAGGTCTCAAAGTGGGGTCTGTACTGCAGGGGGTCAGCAGCCAGACCAGGGGTTCTCCAAGTGGGGTCTGTACTGCAGGGGGTCAGCAGCCAGACCAGGAGGTCTCAGAGTGGAGTCTGTACTGCAGGGGGTCAGCAGCCAGACCAGGAGGTCTCAAAGTGGGGTCTATACTGCAGGGGGTCAGCAGCCAGACCAGGAGGTCTCAAAGTGGAGTCTGTACTGCAGGGGGTCAGCAGCCAGACCAGGAGGTCTCAAAGTGGGGTCTGTACTGCAGGGGGTCAGCAGATATACATTTTTTTTTTACAACAGATTTAACACATTTTGTCCAAGGAATCCGTGGAATAATTTTTTAGATTAATTCAATGCATGTTCTTAAGCGACAATTTATGCTGGATCTGAAAATGTGGAGGGAAGCCATGTGGAGGGAAGCCATGTGGAGGGAAGCCATGTGGAGGGAAGCCATGTGGAGGGAAGCCATGTGGAGGGAATCCATGCACTGCTCTTGTCCTAGTATACTTACTTGAATTATGTTTTTCTGTTTTTGATCACACTCCAGTTCTAATTATGAGGGGGGTCCCTGATGAAAGTTTGAGAACCCCTGTAGTATATATAGTGCTTTAACTGAAGGCCTTATGGAGCCTGGTCAACAGTAGTGCACTACTTTAACTGAAGCCTTATGGAGCCTGGTCAACAGTAGTGCACTACTTTAACTGAAGCCTTATGGAGCCTGGTCAACAGTAGTGCACTACTTTAACCGAAGCCTTATGGAGCCTGGTCAACAGTAGTGCACTAGAAAAGAGAATTATTGTGCTTTGTTGGGATGCAAATAAGAAGTGCTGTGTGGATAGTTTATATAAATGAAATCAAATGAAGGACAGACTCAGTCACAATAACAGAACAGACAGACTCAGTCACAATAACAGAACAGACAGATTCAGTCACAATAACAGAACAGACAGACTCAGTCACAATAACAGAACAGACAGACTCAGTCACAATAACAGAACAGACAGACTCAGTCACAATAACAGAACAGACAGACTCAGTCACAATAACAGAACAGACAGACTCAGTCACAATAACAGAACAGACAGACTCAGTCACAATAACAGAACAGACAGACTCAGTCACAATAACAGAACAGACAGACTCAGTCACAATAACAGAACAGACAGACTCAGTCACAATAACAGAACAGACAGACTCAGTCACAATAACAGAACAGACAGACTCAGTCACAATAACAGAACAGACAGACTCAGTCACAATAACAGAACAGACAGACTCAGTCACAATAACAGAACAGACAGACTCAGTCACAATAACAGAACAGACAGACTCAGTCACAATAACAGAACAGACAGACTCAGTCACAATAACAGAACAGACAGACTCAGTCACAATAACAGAACAGACAGACTCAGTCACAATAACAGAACAGACAGACTCAGTCACAATAACAGAACAGACAGACTCAGTCACAATAACAGAACAGACAGACTCAGTCACAATAACAGAACAGACAGACTCAGTCACAATAACAGAACAGACAGACTCAGTCACAATAACAGAACAGACAGACTCAGTCACAATAACAGAACAGACAGACTCAGTCACAATAACAGAACAGACAGACTCAGTCACAATAACAGAACAGACAGACTCAGTCACAATAACAGAACAGACAGACTCAGTCACAATAACAGAACAGACAGACTCAGTCACAATAACAGAACAGACAGACTCAGTCACAATAACAGAACAGACAGACTCAGTCACAATAACAGAACAGACAGACTCAGTCACAATAACAGAACAGACAGACTACAGACTTAATAAGTGCTGTACATGGTGACAATACGTTATAATATTCCTGAAGCTTGTTAGCTGGAGTGAAAGGCTGGAGAGTTTAAGGCAGCGTTTTCCAATATAGAGATATTGTGTAGAAGACCTTAGAGCAACAGATTGTAGCACCGTTCGGTGAACTGGTACGGGTTCCTAAGGGTTCCCTGTTCCCTATGTCAGATCCCTATGTCAGAGAACATCAACGAGATTCAGCCGCGGACAAAAACAATTCTTGAGCGGATGGTCAGGGGGCCAGATAATTTGTAGACTGGGGCCAGATTATAATTACAGATAATTAGTAGACTGGGGCCTAATCATAATTAGTAGACTGGGGCCAGATTATAATTAGTAGACTGGGGCCAGATTATAATTAGTAGACTGGGGCCAGATCATAATTACAGATAATTAGGAGACTGGGGCCTAATCATAATTAGTAGACTGGGGCCAGATTATAATTAGTAGACTGGGGCCAGATTATAATTAGTAGACTTGGGCCAGATTATAATTAGTAGACTTGGGCCAGGTCATAATTACAGATAATTAGTAGACTGGGGCCTAATCATAATTAGTAGACTGGGGCCAGATTATAATTAGTAGACTGGGGCCAGATCATAATTAGTAGACTGGGGCCAGATTATAATTAGTAGACTGGGGCCAGATTATAATTAGTAGACTGGGGCCAGATTATAATTACAGATAATTAGTAGATAGTGCACTACATTATTGGGCCCTGTCTAAAGTAGTGCACTACATTATTGGGCCCTGTCTAAAGTAGTGCACTACATTATTGGGCCCTGTCTAAAGTAGTGCACTACATTATTGGGCCCTGTCTAAAGTAGTGCACTACATTATTGGGCCCTGTCTAAAGTAGTGCACTACATTATTGGGCCCTGTCTAAAGTAGTGCACTACATTATTGGGCCCTGTCTAAAGTAGTGCACTACAATATTGGGCCCTGTCTAAAGTAGTGCACTACATTATTGGGCCCTGTCTAAAGTAGTGCACTACATTATTGGGCCCTGTCTAAAGTAGTGCACTACAATATTGGGCCCTGTCTAAAGTAGTGCACTACATTATTGGGCCCTGTCTAAAGTAGTGCACTACATTATTGGGCCCTGTCTAAAGTAGTGCACTACATTATTGGGCCCTGTCTAAAGTAGTGCACTACATTATTGGGCCCTGTCTAAAGTAGTGCACTACATTATTGGGCCCTGTCTAAAGTAGTGCACTACAATATTGGGCCCTGTCTAAAGTAGTGCACTACATTATTGGGCCCTGTCTAAAGTAGTGCACTGCATTATTGGGCCCTGTCTAAAGTAGTGCACTACATTATTGGGCCCTGTCTAAAGTAGTGCACTACATTATTGGGTCCTGTCTAAAGTAGTGCACTACATTATTGGGCCCTGTCTAAAGTAGTGCACTACATTATTGGGCCAGGTCTAAAGTAGTGCACTACATTATTGGGCCCTGTCTAAAGTAGTGCACTACATTATTGGGCCGTGTCTAAAGTAGTGCACTACATTATTGGGCCCTGTCTAAAGTAGTGCACTACATTATTGGGCCCTGTCTAAAGTAGTGCACTACATTATTGTTCCCTGTCTAAAGTAGTGCACTACATTATTGGGCCCTGTCTAAAGTAGTGCACTACATAATTGGGCCCTGTCTAAAGTAGTGCACTACATAATATAGGGAATAGGGTGCCATAGGGCTCTGGTCTATAGTAGTGCACTATATAGGAAACAGGCTTCCATTTGGGACACAATCCCAGTGTCACGGTCGTGGACAGTGAGCAGAGCGCCTATTCAATCCATGACGCTCGGTGGAATCGCCTTCATCACACGGATCGTATTCATTAGAGCACACGGTGGCAAAACGGTTTGCAACGGAAAACAAACCAGAGCTCTTCTTATTGGACAGGTAGTCTCTCCTTGTTTTAGTGTGTTTTCTAATGAATACTACCCTGTTGTGTCTATTTGAAGTCAATGATACTGTGGTAAGAAAGTGTAATGGAGCTCAATTATTCCTACCGCCATTCATACGACGGCAGCTAGCCTAGCGGTTAGCGGCCAGTCACCGAAAGGTTGCTAGTTTGAATCTGCACGAGGTGAAAAATCTGTCGATGTGCCCTTGAGCAAGGCACTTAATGATAATGGCTAACCCCCCAGGCTGTGACTCTGAAGGTGTTGAGGAGAGTTGAGACATGGAAACAAAACACATTTCCAATTCACACACACCGGTGTAAAAGAAGACAAATAAAACCATCCACCAAATTATGTTGGACTGTCCTTGAGTGGATGTTGTCTAAGAGGTCAGACTAAGATTATTTTTTTTTAAACCTGCTCAGAGATTTGAGCAAAATATATATTTTAAAAACAGATCCAGCTCAGTAAGTCAGAGCTGAACGAGAAGTTAGATCAAATCAAATGTTTTAAAAAATGATCACTTTTCCCCGGTTGTTGTTGTGTGTAGTCCTCCTGTACAGTAATGTTGAGGTTGTTCCTCCTGTCCTGTACAGTAATGTTGAGGTTGTTCCTCCTGTCCTGTTCAGTAATGTTGAGGTTGTTCCTCCTGTCCTGTTCAGTAATGTTGAGGTTGTTCCTCCTGTCCTGTACAGTAATGTTGAGGTTGTTCCTCCTGTCCTGTTCAGTAATGTTGAGGTTGTTCCTCCTGTCCTGTTCAGTAATGTTGTTGAGGTTGTTCCTCCTGTCCTGTTCAGTAATGTTGAGGGTGTTCCACCTATCCTGTTCAGTAATGTTGAGGTTGTCCCACCTGTCCTGTTCAGTAATGTTGAGGTTGTTCCTCCTGTCCTGTTCAGTAATGTTGAGGTTGTTCCTCCTGTCCTGTTCAGTAATGTTGTTGAGGTTGTTCCTCCTGTCCTGTTCAGTAATGTTGAGGTTGTTCCACCTGTCCTGTTCAGTAATGTTGTTGAGGTTGTTCCACCTGTCCTGTTCAGTAATGTTGTTGAGGTTGTTCCTCCTGTCCTGTTCAGTAATGTTGTTGAGGTTGTTCCTCCTGTCCTGTTCAGTAATGTTGTTGAGGTTGTTCCTCCTGTCCTGTTCAGTAATGTTGTTGAGGTTGTTCCTCCTGTCCTGTTCAGTAATGTTGAGGTTGTTCCTCCTGTCCTGTTCAGTAATGTTGAGGTTGTTCCTCCTGTCCTGTTCAGTAATGTTGTTGAGGTTGTTCCTCCTGTCCTGTTCAGTAATGTTGAGGTTGTTCCACCTGTCCTGTTCAGTAATGTTGTTGAGGTTGTTCCACCTGTCCTGTTCAGTAATGTTGTTGAGGTTGTTCCTCCTGTCCTGTTCAGTAATGTTGTTGAGGTTGTTCCTCCTGTCCTGTTCAGTAATGTTGTTGAGGTTGTTCCTCCTGTCCTGTTCAGTAATGTTGAGGTTGTTCCTCCTGTCCTGTTCAGTAATGTTGAGGTTGTTCCTCCTGTCCTGTTCAGTAATGTTGTTGAGGTTGTTCCTCCTGTCCTGTTCAGTAATGTTGAGGTTGTTCCACCTGTCCTGTTCAGTAATGTTGAGGTTGTTCCTCCTGTCCTGTTCAGTAATGTTGAGGTTGTTCCTCCTGTCCTGTTCAGTAATGTTGAGGTTGTTCCTCCTGTCCTGTTCAGTAATGTTGAGGTTGTTCCTCATTCTCTTCTTTCCTTATTTTTTTGTTCTTATTTGGAATGTTTTTCCAGCTTTGTGTCCCCGTCGTCTTACCTCAGGTGACGTCGCTTTAAAGTCCGACGTAGGACGCCGGTGTGTCCCTCCCAGAGGCGTGTGTGTCCCTCCCAGAGGCGTGTGTGTCCCCCTCCCAGAGGCGTGTGTGTCCCTCCCAGAGGCGTGTGTGTCCCTCCCAGAGGCGTGTATGTCCCTCCCAGAGGCGTGTGTGTCCCCCTCCCAGAGGCGTGTGTGTCCCCCTCCCAGAGGCGTGTGTGTCCCCCTCCCAGAGGCGTGTGTGTCCCCCTCCCAGAGGCGTGTGTCCCCCTCCCAGAGGCGTGTGTCCCCCTCCCAGAGGCGTGTGTCCCCCTCCCAGAGGCGTGTGTCCCCCTCCCAGAGGCGTGTGTGTCCCTCCCAGAGGCGTGTGTGTCCCTCCCAGAGGCGTGTGTGTCCCTCCCAGAGGCGTGTGTGTTGTATACAGTGGTAGGTAGGTCATAGCCCGACCCAGGCGGGGCTGCTGGAGTAACAGTGATCTGTGCCTGTGTGAGGGACCGTCCCCAGTCCATCAGAGTCCAGACAGTCAAACACTATACTCTCCACATCAACCTCCACGTCTTCTGCAAAAAAACAAAAAACAACACATCTCAGGTTATCAAAGACAATCTATAATCTGTCAAATATGACTGGATAAAATACAAATCTGTTCAATCGCAGACTCAAATTTCTCCTAAAATCTTCTGGTAAAATCAATGTGTGTTTTAGTTGTACTTAAGACACCGTATTTCTGATATGAAACATTAAGTTGAATAACTTTAAACATGAACACCTCCGGAGACCTACATCCCTAACATGGAGACCTGAAGATGTAGACCTACATCCCTAACATGGAGATGAACATGGAGAAGATGGACTCCCTAACAAATGGATATTCCCAGGTTACATTTTGAGAGAGATACTAAACATGGGTAAGAGAGCTGTGATTGGTTACTAAACATGGGTAAGAGAGCTGTGATTGGTTACTAAACATGGGTAAGAGAGCTGTGATTGGTTACTAAACATGGGTAAGAGAGCTGTGATTGGATACTAAACATGGGTAAGAGAGCTATGATTGGTTACTAAACATGGGTAAGAGAGCTGTGATTGGAGAAGAGAGCTGTGACGACCGTAAGACTCACCTCTGTCAGAGTCAGATCTCTCTGAAGAGGACATGGCTGCTGATCCCAGGCTGTCGTTCCTCATCCTCTCTGAGACCGCTCCAGCTCCTCCTTGACCCCCAGGGCCTAGACCAGTCAGACCCCTAGGGCCCAGACCCCCAGGGCCTAGACCAGTCAGACCCCTAGGGCCCAGACCCCCAGGGCCCAGACCAGTCAGACCCCTAGGGCCTCCATGTCCCTGCAGCTGCTCTAGCCTCACCCTCAGCTCTCTCTGCTCCCAACGCAGACGACCCTTCAACTGCTCCGCACCTTCATCTTGATCCTGCAGCTTCTGATGGGGGCGAAGGAGAGAGACATGAGGACAGATATACAGAGAGATATGAGGACAGTTATACAGAGAGACATGAGGACAGTTATACAGAGAGAGACATGAGGACAGTTATACAGAGAGAGACATGAGGACAGATATACAGAGAGACATGAGGACAGTTATACAGAGAGAGAGAGAGACATGAGGACAGTTATACAGAGACATGAGGACAGTTATACAGAGAGACATGAGGACAGTTATACAGAGAGACATGAGGACAGTTATACAGAGAGAGACATGAGGACAGTTATACAGAGAGAGACATGAGGACAGTTATACAGAGAGAGACATGAGGACAGTTATACAGAGACATGAGGACAGTTATACAGAGAGACATGAGGACAGTTATACAGAGAGACATGAGGACAGTTATACAGAAAGACATGAGGACAGTTATACAGAGAGACATGAGGACAGTTATACAGAGAGACATGAGGACAGTTATACAGAGAGAGAGACATGAGGACAGTTATACAGAGAGAGAGACATGAGGACAGTTATACAGAGAGACATGAGGACAGTTATACAGAGAGACATGAGGACAGTTATACAGAGAGACATGAGGACAGTTATACAGAGAGAGAGACATGAGGACAGTTATACAGAGAGAGACACATGAGTAAAGCTAGTAATGGTTAGGGTTTAGGGTCGTGGTTAGGGTTTAGGGTAGTGGTTAGGGTTTAGGGTAGTGGTTAGGGTTTAGGGTAGTGGTTAGGGTTAAGGTTAAGGTAGTGTTTAGGGTTAGGGTAGGGTTTAGGGTAGTGGGTAGGGTTTAGGGTAGGGGGTAGGGCAGGGATTAGGGTAGTGGGCAGGGTTTAGGGTAGTGGGTAGGAGGCAGGGTTTAGCTGTGTGTTCATCTCACCTTGAAGTGTGTCTGAGCCCGTCTCAGCAGGTTCAGGGTGGTGTTTAGGGTTAGGGTAGGGTTTAGGGTAGTGGGTAGGGTTTAGGGTAGTGGGCAGGGTTTAGGGTTTAGCTGTGTGTTCATCTCACCTTGATGTGTGTCTGAGCCCGTCTCAGCAGGTTCAGAGTGGTGTTTCTCATGGAGTCAGACACCTGAGGAACCTGCTGCTTCAACTGTTCCAGGTGGTGTCTCAACTGAGCACGTCTGTTACAACAACACAATGAGACAATGTTACAACTGAGCACGTCTGTTACAACAACACAATGAGACAATGTTACAACTGAGCACGTCTGTTACAACAACACAATGAGACAATGTTACAACTGAGCACGTCTGTTACAACAACACAATGAGACAATGTTACAACTGAGCACGTCTGTTACAACAACACAATGAGACAATGTTACAACTGAGCACGTCTGTTACAACAACACAATGAGACAATGTTACAACTGAGCACGTCTGTTACAACAACACAATGAGACAATGTTACAACTGAGCACGTCTGTTACAACAACACAATGAGACAATGTTACAACTGAGCACGTCTGTTACAACAACACAATGAGACAATGTTACAACTGAGCACGTCTGTTACAACAACACAATGAGACAATGTTACAACTGAGCACGTCTGTTACAACAACACAATGAGACAATGTTACAACTGAGCACGTCTGTTACAACAACACAATGAGACAATGTTACAACTGAGCACGTCTGTTACAACAACACAATGAGACAATGTTACAACTGAGCACGTCTGTTACAACAACACAATGAGACAATGTTACAACTGAGCACGTCTGTTACAACAACACAATGAGACAATGTTACAACTGAGCACGTCTGTTACAACAACACAATGAGACAATGTTACAACTGAGCACGTCTGTTACAACAACACAATGAGACAATGTTACAACTGAGCACGTCTGTTACAACAACACAATGAGACAATGTTACAACTGAGCACGTCTGTTACAACAACACAATGAGACAATGTTACAACTGAGCACGTCTGTTACAACAACACAATGAGACAATGTTACAACTGAGCACGTCTGTTACAACAACACAATGAGACAATGTTACAACTGAGCACGTCTGTTACAACAACACAATGAGACAATGTTACAACTGAGCACGTCTGTTACAACAACACAATGAGACAATGTTACAACTGAGCACGTCTGTTACAACAACACAATGAGACAATGTTACAACTGAGCACGTCTGTTACAACAACACAATGAGACAATGTTACAACTGAGCACGTCTGTTACAACAACACAATGAGACAATGTTACAACTGAGCACGTCTGTTACAACAACACAATGAGACAATGTTACAACTGAGCACGTCTGTTACAACAACACAATGAGACAATGTTACAATAATATAACTATTCATAAACTAGACCCTGCCCTGTCCAGACTAGTGCCCTGTCCAGACTAGTGCCCTGTCCAGACTAGTGCCCTGTCCAGACTAGTGCCCTGTCCAGACTAGTGCCCTGTCCAGACTAGTGCCCTGTCCAGACTAGTGCCCTGTCCAGACTAGTGCCCTGTCCAGACTAGTGCCCTGTCCAGACTAGTGCCCTGTCCAGACTAGTGCCCTGTCCAGACTAGTGCCCTGTCCAGACTAGTGCCCTGTCCAGACTAGTGCCCTGTCCAGACTAGTGCCCTGTCCAGACTAGTGCCCTGTCCAGACTAGTGCCCTGTCCAGACTAGTGCCCTGTCCAGACTAGTGCCCTGTCCAGACTAGTGCCCTGTCCAGACTAGTGCCCTGTCCAGACTAGTGCCCTGTCCAGACTAGTGCCCTGTCCAGACTAGTGCCCTGTCCAGACTAGTGCCCTGTCCAGACTAGTGCCCTGTCCAGACTAGTGCCCTGTCCAGACTAGTGCCCTGTCCAGACTAGTGCCCTGTCCAGACTAGTGCCCTGTCCAGACTAGTGCCCTGTCCAGACTAGTGCCCTGTCCAGACTAGTGCCCTGTCCAGACTAGTGCCCTGTCCAGACTAGTGCCCTGTCCAGACTAGTGCCCTGTCCAGACTAGTGCCCTGTCCAGACTAGTGCCCTGTCCAGACTAGTGCCCTGTCCAGACTAGTGCCCTGTCCAGACTAGTGCCCTGTCCAGACTAGTGCCCTGTCCAGACTAGTGCCCTGTCCAGGGGATGTACTGTACATTAAGCTGCATCACTGTACAGAAACAGGAGATGGACTCCTGCCCTACGGGCCGTTCTGGTCCACTGTACAGAAACAGGAGATGGACTCCTGCCCTATGGGCCGTTCTGGTCCACTCTACAGAAACAGGAGATGGACTCCTGCCCTATGGGCCGTTCTGGTCCACTGTACAGAAACAGGAGATTGACTCCTGCCCTATGAGCCGTTCTGGTCCACTCTACAGAAACAGGAGATGGACTCCTGCCCTACGGGCCGTTCTGGTCCACTCTACAGAAACAGGAGATGGACTCCTGCCCTACGGGCCGTTCTGGTTCACTCTACAGAAACAGGAGATGGACTCCTGCCCTACGGGCCGTTCTGGTCCACTCTACAGAAACAGGAGATGGACTCCTGCCCTACGGGCCGTTCTGGTCCACTGTACAGAAACAGGAGATGGACTCCTGCCATACGGGCCGTTCTGGTTCGGACAAGGCTACATACTTTATTTAATAACACTCAAGCCCAGTTGCACTTAAACATGAAATGAAATAAGATGTAAAGGAGTGGCCGTCTTTAAAAAGCAACAGATCCCTTTGAAAACGGCCCGTGGCATCGATGAGTCACAGACAGTTATTCTTGTGTCCAAATTGACTACTTAGTGTAAATAGGATCATTTTGGTAATAAAGTCATTATCTGCCTCTCCAGTGCTAGCTGTGCCACTAGAGATCCTGGTTCGAGTCTAGACAACCGGGAGATCCATGAGACGGCGCACAATTGGCCCCAGCGTTGTCCGGGTTAGGGGAGGGTTTGGCCCAGCGTCGTCCGGGTTAGGGGAGGGTTTGGCCCGGCAGGGATGTTCCTGTCCCATCGCACACTAGCGACTCCTGTGGCGGGCCGGGTGCAATGCACGCTGACACTGTCGCCAGGTGCACAATGTTTCCTCCGACACATTGGTGCGGCTGGCTTCCGGGTTAAGTAGGCGTTGTGTCAAGAAGCAGTGCGGCTTGGCTGGGTTGTGTTTCGGAGGACATACGGCTCTCGACCTTCGCCTCTCCCGAGTCCATACGGGAGGTGCAGCGATGGGACAAGACTGTAACTACCAATTGGATACCACGAAATTGGGGAGAAAAAGGGGATAAAAATTGTTTTTTAAAAGAACTAAAAACAGTTTTAAAATAAAGTCAGTCATCTAAAACTAAGTTTGGAACATCTGTGCGTCACAAGAAGTAGTGAAGGTTCCATTTGCCCACTAACATGGGGTGAACCTCTATTCAGTTCGCTGCAGCTAGCGACTGGAACGAGCTGCAACAAACACTCAAACTGGACTGTTTTGTCTCCATCTCTTCATTCAAAGACTCAATCATGGACACTCTGACGGTTGTGGCTGATTTGCGTGATGTATTGTTGTCTCTACCTTCTTGCACTTTGTGCTGTTGTCTGTGCCCAATAATGTTTGTATCATGTTTTTGTGCTGCTACCATGTTGTACTGCTGCCATGTTGTGTTGCTGCCATGTTGTAATTCTACCAAGTTGTGCTTCTACCATGTTGTGTTGCTACCATGTTGTACTGCTGCCATGTTGTGTTGCGACCATGTTGTGCTGCTACCATGTTGTGCTGCTACCATGTTGTGCTGCTACCACGTTGTGCTGCTACCATGTTGTTGTCATGTTGTGCTGCTACCACGTTGTGCCGCTACCATGTTATTGTCATGTTGTGCTGCTACCATGTTGTGTTGCTACCATGTTATTGTCATGTTGTGCTGCTACCATGCTATATTGTTGTCTTAGATCTCTCTTTATGTAGTGTTGTCTCGTCGTGATGTGTGTTTTGTCCTATATTTATATATTGATTTAATTTTTTATCCCCCGTCCCCACAGGAGGCCTTTTTGCCTTTTGGTAGGCCGTCATTGTAAATAAGAATTTGTTCTAAACTGACTTGAATAGGTAAATACATGTAAATAAATGAACAGCTGCTGGGATCGCTCTCTATCCACTAGCACAGACAGTGAGACAGACCTGCCCAGCAGCTCCAACTTTGTTTCCAGAAGACAAAAACAGTGTAAAAAAATGTAACTTCTGAAATATTAATATATATATATATATATATATATACCAAACAACTTAGATAGATTTCAATTGCCTAACTAAAACATCCTTTGGAAAAAAAACGTCAAAATTAATTACAGACTTCTTGAGTTGTTTTAGATTGTGAATTAGGCTTCCGCGTCTACATTGTCTGATGAGGGACAATCATCACTAACCAAACGCAGAATCTGTCAGGAAACACGCGTGTTCAGTGGCTCTTTAACAGGTATCTTTAGTTTTATGCCTGTGTTGTTACTATTTCAATTAGACATGTACCAATGGAACTCTACACAGTGGTTGCCGAAGGTAGAATGTCACAGGACTGATAGAATGGCTCTTTACCTGTGCTTCTCCAACTCATTATGGACTGTCCTGTGGACGAAGAAAGCACAATTAATTATTAGTGAGTTTATAAACACTAAAGCATAAAGTCATTATTACGTATTTCAGATTCATAATATATCATTTTAACAATAAAAAGTAGACTCGTCAGCACACATTCTTCAGTGCAACCAAATGCTCGTCCCTAGCTAGCTGTCAGACAGACTAGTAGTTTCAGAGAGCCAGAACCCCGTCCCTAGCTAGATGTCAGACAGACTAGTAGTTTCAGAGAGCCAGAACCCCGTCCCTAGCTAGCTGTCAGACAGACTAGTAGTTTCAGAGAGCCAGAACCCCGTCCCTAGCTAGCTGTCTGACAGACTAGTAGTTTCAGAGAGCCAGAACCCCGTCCCTAGCTAGCTGTCAGACAGACTAGTAGTTTCAGAGAGCCAGAACCCCGTCCCTAGCTAGCTGTCAGACAGACTAGTAGTTTCAGAGAGCCATAACCCCGTCCCTAGCTAGCTGTCTGACAGACTAGTAGTTTCAGAGAGCCAGAACCCCGTCCCTAGCTAGCTGTCAGACAGACTAGTAGTTTCAGAGAGCCAGAACCCCGTCCCTAGCTAGCTGTCTGACAGACTAGTAGTTTCAGAGAGCCAGAACCCCATCTCTAGCTAGCTGTCAGACAGACTAGTAGTTTCAGAGAGCCAGAACCCCGTCCCTAGCTAGCTGTCAGACAGACTAGTAGTTTCAGAGAGCCAGAACCCCGTCCCTAGCTAGCTGTCAGACAGACTAGTAGTTTCAGAGAGCCAGAACCCCGTCCCTAGCTAGCTGTCAGACAGACTAGTAGTTTCAGAGAGCCAGAACCCCGTCCCTAGCTAGCTGTCAGACAGACTAGTAGTTTCAGAGAGCCAGAACCCCGTCCCTAGCTAGTTGTCAGACAGACTAGTCCGTTAGAGAGTTATATAATCACCTGTTACTACCGGCAGCCTGCAGCTTCTTGTTCTTCTGCTTACTCTTCTTCTCAGAGTCCCCTGGACAGTAGAAGGGCAACACTGATGCATAGCCATGCTCTGCCTCTGGAGAGAGAGAGAAAGGAGAGGATCGTTTCAATGGGACATCGTGACAGCAAGTCCTTACTTTGGGTTGCAACTAAACTCATGTTTTCATAGACTATTGTAAATGGGAAAATCAATGACAGGCAAAATTAACAAATCAATGTGATTGTAAACACAAAGTTCAATTTGAGGCGTTTGACTGAATGCATAGCCATGTTCTGCCTCTGGATAGAAAAGAGTGAAAGGACCATTTGTAATTGACACTCACAGAGCCTTCAGAACGTATTGATACCCTAGACTTTTGCACATCGTGTTGTTGTTACAGGCTGAATTTAAAATGGATTCAATGCAGATGTTTGTGTCACTGGACTACATACAATATGCCATAATATCAAAGTGGAGTTATGTTTTTAGAAATGTTTACAACAACAACAAAATAAATGAAAATAAAAATCTGAAATGTCTTTAGTCAATAAGTATTCAACCTCGTTTGTTATGACAAGCCTAAACTGGTTCAGGAGTACAAATGTGCTTAACAAGTCACATAATAAGTGACATGGACTCACTCTGTGTGCAATAATAGTGTTTAACATGGATTTTTGAATGACTACCTCATCTCTGTACCCCCACACATACAGATAATTGTAAGGTCCCTCAGTTGAGCAGTGAATTTCAAACACAGATTCAACCACAAAGACAAGGGAGGTATTCCTCAGCTCCCCCAAATCCAACAAAAGTCTAACATTGGGGTCTCTAAATAAAGACATTTAACCATTCTCCTATTATTTATATTTTAGTGGTGAATATATTTTAGTGGTGAATATATTTTAGTGGTGAATATATTTTAGTGGTGAATATATTTTAGTGGTGAATATGTTTTAGTGGTAAATATGAAAACAAAAGCTTCCAAATGAAACACCTCCCACCTCTGTGTCTTGGTTTAAACCATGTGTTTCTATGTGGCTCCATCTCCTTGTTGACGAATGGTCCAGCTCTCAGTAGTGCTGAATTTCAGCCTCAGCTGAGCTCCTATAAGAACAGATATCCCTTTGTACTTCTTCTCCCTTTGTTTTTGTCCTTAGCCTTTATTCCATTAGATTTATACATTGATTTATCACAGTCTGCTTTTGTCAGCCAGCTGTTCATTGATTTTACCGGTGCACCGTGGGTATTGGTGTTCTCTGTGAAATCCGTGGCCACAAGAAGTAGTTCACTTATTTATTTTCTTTCCTGGATCAGCTGATGATGGTCAACAACATCACTGATATTAGCCTACAGCTAGACACCAATATCACTAGCCTACAGCTAGACACCAATATCACTAGCCTACAGCTAGACACCAATATCACTAGCCTACAGCTAGACACCAATATCACTAGCCTACAGCTAGACACCAATATCACTAGCCTACAGCTAGACACCAATATCACTAGCCTACAGCTAGACACCAATATCACTAGACAACTAGCCTACAGCTAGACACCAATATCACCAGACAACTAGCCTACAGCTAGACACCAATATCACCAGACAACTAGCCTACAGCTAGACACCAATATCACTAGCCTACAGCTAGACACCAATATCACCAGACAACTAGCCTACAGCTAGACACCAATATCACCAGACAACTAGCCTACAGCTAGACACCAATATCACCAGACAACTAGCCTACAGATAGACACCAATATCACTAGCCTACAGCTAGACACCAATATCACTAGCCTACAGCTAGACACCAAGATCACTAGCCTACAGCTAGGCACCAATATCACTAGCCTACAGCTAGACACCAATATCACTAGACAACTAGCCTACAGCTAGACACCAATATCACTAGACAACTAGCCTACAGCTAGACACCAATATCACCAGACAACTAGCCTACAGCTAGACACCAATATCACTAGACAACTAGCCTACAGCTAGACACCAATATCACCAGACAACTAGCCTACAGCTAGACACCAATATCACTAGACAACTAGCCTACAGATAGACACCAATATCACTAGACACCAATATCACTAGACAACTAGCCTACAGCTAGACATCAATATCACTAGACACCAATATCACTAGACAACTAGCCTACAGATATACATCAATATCACTAGCCAAATAGCCTACAGCTAGACACCAATATCACTAGACAACTAGCCTACAGCTAGACATCAATATCACTAGACAACTAGCCTACAGCTAGACACCAATATCACCAGACAACTAACCTACAGCTAGACACCAATATCACCAGACAACTAGCCTACAGCTAGACACCAATATCACTAGACACCAATATCACTAGACAACTAGCCTACAGCTAGACATCAATATCACTAGACAACTAGCCTACAGCTAGACACCAATATCACTAGACAACTAGCCTACAGCTAGACACCAATATCACCAGACAACTAGCCTACAGCTAGACACCAATATCACTAGACAACTAGCCTACAGCTAAACACCAATATCACCAGACAACTAGCCTACAGCTAGACACCAATATCACCAGACAACTAGCCTACAGCTAGACACCAATATCACTAGACACCAATATCACTAGACAACTAGACTACAGCTAGACACCAATATCACTAGACAACTAGCCTACAGCTAGACACCAATATCACCAGACAACTAGCCTACAGCTAGACACCAATATCACTAGCCTACAGCTAGACACCAATATCACCAGACAACTAGCCTACAGCTAGACACCAATATCACCAGACAACTAGCCTACAGATAGACACCAATATCACCAGACAACTAGCCTACAGCTAGACACCAATATCACTAGACAACTAGCCTACAGCTAGACACCAATATCACCAGACAACTAGCCTACAGCTAGACATCAATATCACCAGACAACTAGCCTACAGCTAGACACCAATATCACCAGACAACTAGCCTACAGCTAGACACCAATATCACTAGACAACTAGCCTACAGCTAGACACCAATATCACCAGACAACTAGCCTACAGCTAGACACCAATATCACTAGACAACTAGCCTACAGCTAGACACCAATATCACCAGACAACTAGCCTACAGATAGACATCAATATCACCAGACAACTAGCCTACAGCTAGACATCAATATCACCAGACAACTAGCCTACAGCTAGACACCAATATCACTAGACAACTAGCCTACAGCTAGACACCAATATCACCAGACAACTAGCCTTCAGCTAGACACCAATATCACTAGACAACTAGCCTACAGCTAGACACCAATATCACCAGACAACTAGCCTACAGATAGACACCAATATCACCAGACAACTAGCCTACAGCTAGACACCAATATCACCACACAACTAGCCTACAGCTAGACACCAATATCACTAGACAACTAGCCTACAGCTAGACACCAATATCACCAGACAACTAGCCTACAGATAGACACCAATATCACCAGACAACTAGCCTACAGCTAGACACCAATATCACTAGACAACTAGCCTACAGCTAGACACCAATATCACCAGACAACTAGCCAACAGCTAGACACCAATATCACTAGCCAAATAGCCTACAGCTAGACACCAATATCACCAGACAACTAGCCTACAGATAGACACCAATATCACCAGACAACTAGCCTACAGATAGACACCAATATCACTAGACATCAATATCACTAGACAACTAGCCTACAGCTAGACACCAATATCACTAGACACCAACATCACTAGACAACTAGCCTACAGCTAGACACCAATATCACTAGACAACTAGCCTACAGCTAGACACCAATAATATCACTAGACAACTAGCCTACAGCTAGACACCAATAATATCACTAGACAACTAGCCTACAGATAGACACCAATAATATCACAAGACAACTAGCCTACAGCTAGACACCAATAATATCACGAGACAACTAGCCTACAGCTAGACACCAATAATATCACGATACAACTAGCCTACAGCTAGACACCAATAATATCACTAGACAACTAGTCTACAGCTAGACACCAATAATATCACGATACAACTAGCCTACAGCTAGACACCAATAATATCACGATACAACTAGCCTACAGCTAGACACCAATAATATCACTAGACAACTAGTCTACAGCTAGACACCGATAATATCACTAGACAACTAGCCTACAGCTAGACACCAATAATATCACTAGACAACTAGTCTACAGATATACACCAATAATATCACGAGACAACTAGCCTAGATATTTCCGTATTTCATTTTCAATAAATTTGTTAACATTTCTAAATGTTTAGACTTTTTCATTACGGGGTATTGTGTGTAGATGGGTGAAATAATTATTTTTACCCATTTAGAATTCAAGGCTGTAACACAACAAAATGTGGAATAAGTCAAGGGGTATTAAATACTTTCTGACGGCACTGCAAACTGTAGGATGTTTCAGATGACAAATATACACAAGTCCCCAGAACTTAACCGCTACATGGGATGTTGAACAACACTCAATAAACAGGTAAAGTGAGGAAATAGCTGTGATTGCAAACACAAAGATAAATTTTATGCGGCTGGCTATTGTGCAGAATAAAGAAAGCCGGGTGTCGTCTGTTCTATTCTTCCATCCAAGTGTCAGACACAGATGCTGCTGACGTTTGGTTTTTCGGGGTTTTTGGCGCGATCACCCAATTGTATCCCAGTACATCAATATGGACTATTTTGGTTATTCGTGCCAGTTGGCTACAAAGAACAACTGCTGGAATTGCAAAATCTTTATTGGTTCATTCATTGTCATTCATAAATTCTATCGCTGCTCTGGCTTTATTTTCAAACCGCTCCAGACTTGGCGCCTTTGTGTACAACGATGAGTCCCGTATCTAGGTCACAGAGTCAGATATGAAGCGCCGCATAAAACCTAGGCTCCCTTAACTGCTTACTGCATCGCGTTATTACTGAATAGTAACGATCTTAACCGTAACATGCACAATCTATGTCAGATATTTGCAGTTAATTAATAGATATTCGCTATTTGTGTACATTTCGTTATTGTGCCCCAGCTGGTTGACAAGTGAAGTTGACAGACAGAACAGAAACCTTACGTTACCTCGTTCTCTTCTCTCCAAGAACTCAGCAGCTTGCAGAAGAACCTGAATGTTGCAAGTGTTCGCGTCCATTGTAAATAGTTGAAATATAGGTAAATATACCAATCAAAATGTATCTCAACGACAGAGTGCTGCAGTAGTATGTGCTTGGTTTTCTGCACTTCAGTGAGGAATCACCTTCTCTGACGACGTGATTGACGTCAGTCCGCCGCCTCCCAGACTACCGCTCCCTTGTTTTCCAGCCGCCTCGGTCCGAGAGCGCGCGATTTTCACTTTGAAATATGAACAGCCTAATAATAGAACAGAACAACAGGTCGACACATTTTCTCGAAATATGACCTTAATAAACGATTATATATATTTTTTAATCCAGAACATGTTATATTGACATCTAAAAAATACGTTTTCAATGTTTTTATTTATATATTTTTTTATAATGCGACGTTCCTCCAAGTACGTTGAAACTGAAAACAACTTAAAGTGACAAGTTCTTATGCCGTCAGTCGTTTTGTCTTCTTCTGTTTCGGTGTTCAAGAGGATTGTGTCTGTATATTTTTAATCATTCCACAATAGTCTAGGGCAGGGATCGTCAACTCGTTTCAGGTGGGGAACCCTCATCTGGGGCTTCCATGGTCGTCCAAAGGACACACAGAACTGTGCATTATTGCAAAGACAATACAAACTATTTCATTGTACACTGAATTCAATAGCCTGCTACAAAATGTTCTGAAAATGCAAAATTGTATGAACTTTAGGTCCACCCTATGTTCCCTCAGCCCTAAAATCCCTCAGCCCTATGTTCCCTCAGCTCTATGTTCCCTCAGTGCTATGTTCCCTCAGCTCTATGTTCCCTCAGCCCTACAGTATGTTCCCTCAGCTCTATGTTCCCTCAGCCCTACAGTATGTTCCCTCAGCTCTATGTTCCCTCAGCCCTACAGTATGTTCCCTCAGCCCTATGTTCCCTCAGCTCTATGTTCCCTCAGCTCTATGTTCCCTCAACCCTACAGTATGTTCCCTCAGCCCTATGTTCCCTCAGCTCTATGTTCCCTCAGCTCTATGTTCCCTCAGCCCTAAAGTCCCTCAGCCCTATGTTCCCTCAGCCCTACAGTATGTTCCCTCAGCCCTATGTTCCCTCAGCCCTACAGTATGTTCCCTCAACCCTACAGTATGTTCACTCAGCCCTACAGTATGTTCACTCAGCCCTACAGTATGTTCCCTCAGCCCTACAGTATGTTCCCTCAGCCCTACAGTATGTTCCCTCAGCCCTACAGTATGTTCCCTAAGCTCTATGCTCCCTCAGCCCTACATTATGTTCCCTTAGCCCTATGTTCCCTCAGCCCTATGTTCCCTCAGCCCTACAGTATGTTCCCTCAGCCCTACAGTATGTTCCCTCAGCCCTATGTTCCCTCAGCCATACAGTATGTTCCCTCAGCCCTATGTTCCCTCAGCCCTACAGTATGTTCCCTCAGCCCTACAGTATGTTCCCTCAGCCCTACAGTATGTTCCCTCAGCCCTATGTTCCCTCAGCCCTACAGTATGTTCCCTCAGCCCTATGTTCCCTCAGTCCTACAGTATGTTCCCTCAGCCCTACAGTATGTTCCCTCAGCCCTATGTTCCCTCAGCCCTACAGTATGTTCCCTCAGCCCTATGTTCCCTCAGCCCTATGTTCCCTCAGCCCTACAGTATGTTCCCTCAGCCCTATGTTCCCTCAGCCCTACAGTATGTTCCCTCAGCCCTATGTTCCCTCAGTCCTACAGTATGTTCCCTCAGCCCTACAGTATGTTCCCTCAGCCCTACAGTATGTTCCCTCAGCCCTATGTTCCCTCAGCCCTACAGTATGTTCCCTCAGCTCTATGTTCCCTCAGCTCTATGTTCCCTCAGCCCTACAGTATGTTCCCTCAGCTCTATGTTCCCTCAGCCCTACAGTATGTTCCCTCAGCCCTATGTTCCCTCAGCTCTATGTTCCCTCAGCCCTACAGTATGTTCCCTCAGCCCTATGTTCCCTCAGCTCTATGTTCCCTCAGCTCTATGTTCCCTCAGCTCTATGTTCCCTCAGCTCTATGTTCCCTCAGCCCTAAAGTCCCTCAGCCCTATGTTCCCTCAGCCCTACAGTATGTTCCCTCAGCCCTATGTTCCCTCAGCCCTACAGTATGTTCCCTCAACCCTACAGTATGTTCACTCAGCCCTACAGTATGTTCACTCAGCCCTACAGTATGTTCCCTCAGCCCTACAGTATGTTCCCTCAGCCCTATGTTCCCTCAGCCCTACAGTATGTTCCCTCAGCCCTATGTTCCCTCAGCCCTACAGTATGTTCCCTCAGCCCTACAGTATGTTCCCTCAGCCCTACAGTATGTTCCCTCAGCCCTATGTTCCCTCAGCCCTACAGTATGTTCCCTCAGCCCTATGTTCCCTCAGCCCTACAGTATGTTCCCTCAGCCCTATGTTCCCTCAGCCCTACAGTATGTTCCTTTAGCCCTATGTTCCCTCAGTCCTACAGTATGTTCCCTCAGCCCTACAGTATGTTCCCTCAGCCCTACAGTATGTTCCCTCAGCTCTATGCTCCCTCAGCCCTACATTATGTTCCCTTAGCCCTATGTTCCCTCAGCCCTATGTTCCCTCAGCCCTACAGTATGTTCCCTCAGCCCTACAGTATGTTCCCTCAGCCCTACAGTATGTTCCCTCAGCCCTATGTTCCCTCAGCCCTACAGTATGTTCCCTCAGCCCTATGTTCCCTCAGCCCTACAGTATGTTCCCTCAGCCCTATGTTCCCTCAGCCCTACAGTATGTTCCCTCAGCCCTACAGTATGTTCCCTCAGCCCTATGTTCCCTCAGCCCTACAGTATGTTCCCTCAGCCCTATGTTCCCTCAGCCCTACAGTATGTTCCCTCAGCCCTATGTTCCCTCAGTCCTACAGTATGTTCCCTCAGCCCTACAGTATGTTCCCTCAGCCCTATGTTCCCTCAGCCCTACAGTATGTTCCCTCAGCCCTATGTTCCCTCAGCCCTACAGTATGTTCCCTCAGCTCTATGTTCCCTCAGCTCTATGTTCCCTCAGCCCTACAGTATGTTCCCTCAGCCCTATGTTCCCTCAGCTCTATGTTCCCTCAGCCCTATGTTCCCTCAGCCCTACAGTATGTTCCCTCAGCCCTATGTCCCCTCAGCTCTATGTTCCCTCAGCTCTATGTTCCCTCAGCTCTATGTTCCCTCAGCTCTATGTTCCCTCAGCCCTACAGTATGTTCCCTCAGCCCTATGTTCCCTCAGCCCTACAGTATGTTCCCTCAGCCCTATGTTCCCTCAGCCCTACAGTATGTTCCCTCAGCCCTATGTTCCCTCAGTCCTACAGTATGTTCCCTCAGCCCTACAGTATGTTCCCTCAGCCCTATGTTCCCTCAGCCCTACAGTATGTTCCCTCAGCCCTATGTTCCCTCAGCCCTACAGTATGTTCCCTCAGCTCTATGTTCCCTCAGCTCTATGTTCCCTCATCCCTACAGTATGTTCCCTCAGCCCTATGTTCCCTCAGCTCTATGTTCCCTCAGCCCTATGTTCCCTCAGCCCTATGTCCCCTCAGCTCTATGTTCCCTCAGCTCTATGTTCCCTCAGCTCTATGTTCCCTCAGCCCTATGTTCCCTCAGCCCTACAGTATGTTCCCTCAGCCCTACAGTATGTTCCCTCAGCCCTACAGTATGTTCCCTCAGCCCTACAGTATGTTCCCTCAGCCCTATGTTCCCTCAGCCCTACAGTATGTTCCCTCAGCCCTATGTTCCCTCAGCCCTACAGTATGTTCCCTCAGCCCTATGTTCCCTCAGCCCTACAGTATGTTCCTTTAGCCCTATGTTCCCTCAGTCCTACAGTATGTTCCCTCAGCCCTACAGTATGTTCCCTCAGCCCTACAGTATGTTCCCTCAGCCCTACAGTATGTTCCCTCAGCCCTATGTTCCCTCAGCCCTACAGTATGTTCCCTCAGCCCTATGTTCCCTCAGCCCTACAGTATGTTCCCTCAGCCCTATGTTCCCTCAGCTCTATGTTCCCTCAGCCCTATGTTCCCTCAGCCCTACAGTATGTTCCCTCAGCCCTATGTTCCCTCAGCCCTACAGTATGTTCCCTCAGCCCTATGTTCCCTCAGCCCTACAGTATGTTCCCTCAGCCCTATGTTCCCTCAGCCCTACAGTATGTCCCTCAGCCCTATGTTCCCTCAGTCCTACAGTATGTTCCCTCAGCCCTACAGTATGTTCCCTCAGCCCTATGTTCCCTCAGCCCTACAGTATGTTCCCTCAGCCCTATGTTCCCTCAGCCCTATGTTCCCTCAGCCCTACAGTATGTTCCCTCAGCCCTATGTTCCCTCAGCCCTACAGTATGTTCCCTCAGCCCTACAGTATGTTCCCTCAGCTCTATGTTCCCTCAGCCCTACAGTATGTTCCCTCAGCTCTATGTTCCCTCAGCCCTACAGTATGTTCCCTCAGCCCTATGTTCCCTCAGCTCTATGTTCCCTCAGCCCTACAGTATGTTCCCTCAGCCCTATGTTCCCTCAGCTCTATGTTCCCTCAGCTCTATGTTCCCTCAGCTCTATGTTCCCTCAGCTCTATGTTCCCTCAGCCCTAAAGTCCCTCAGCCCTATGTTCCCTCAGCCCTACAGTATGTTCCCTCAGCCCTATGTTCCCTCAGCCCTACAGTATGTTCCCTCAACCCTACAGTATGTTCACTCAGCCCTACAGTATGTTCACTCAGCCCTACAGTATGTTCCCTCAGCCCTACAGTATGTTCCCTCAGCCCTACAGTATGTTCCCTCAGCCCTACAGTATGTTCCCTCAGCTCTATGCTCCCTCAGCCCTACATTATGTTCCCTTAGCCCTATGTTCCCTCAGCCCTATGTTCCCTCAGCCCTACAGTATGTTCCCTCAGCCCTACAGTATGTTCCCTCAGCCCTACAGTATGTTCCCTCAGCCCTATGTTCCCTCAGCCCTACAGTATGTTCCCTCAGCCCTATGTTCCCTCAGCCCTACAGTATGTTCCCTCAGCCCTATGTTCCCTCAGCCCTACAGTATGTTCCCTCAGCCCTACAGTATGTTCCCTCAGCCCTATGTTCCCTCAGCCCTACAGTATGTTCCCTCAGCCCTACAGTATGTTCCCTCAGCCCTATGTTCCCTCAGTCCTACAGTATGTTCCCTCAGCCCTACAGTATGTTCCCTCAGCCCTATGTTCCCTCAGCCCTACAGTATGTTCCCTCAGCCCTATGTTCCCTCAGCCCTACAGTATGTTCCCTCAGCTCTATGTTCCCTCAGCCCTACAGTATGTTCCCTCAGCCCTACAGTATGTTCCCTCAGCTCTATGTTCCCTCAGCCCTATGTTCCCTCAGCCCTACAGTATGTTCCCTCAGCCCTATGTCCCCTCAGCTCTATGTTCCCTCAGCTCTATGTTCCCTCAGCTCTATGTTCCCTCAGCTCTATGTTCCCTCAGCCCTACAGTATGTTCCCTCAGCCCTATGTTCCCTCAGCCCTACAGTATGTTCCCTCAGCCCTATGTTCCCTCAGCCCTACAGTATGTTCCCTCAGCCCTATGTTCCCTCAGTCCTACAGTATGTTCCCTCAGCCCTACAGTATGTTCCCTCAGCCCTATGTTCCCTCAGCCCTACAGTATGTTCCCTCAGCCCTATGTTCCCTCAGCCCTACAGTATGTTCCCTCAGCTCTATGTTCCCTCAGCTCTATGTTCCCTCATCCCTACAGTATGTTCCCTCAGCCCTATGTTCCCTCAGCTCTATGTTCCCTCAGCCCTATGTTCCCTCAGCCCCACAGTATGTTCCCTCAGCCCTATGTCCCCTCAGCTCTATGTTCCCTCAGCTCTATGTTCCCTCAGCTCTATGTTCCCTCAGCCCTACAGTATGTTCCCTCAGCCCTATGTTCCCTCAGCCCTACAGTATGTTCCCTCAGCCCTATGTTCCCTCAGCCCTACAGTATGTTCCCTCAGCCCTACGTTCCCTCAGCCCTACAGTATGTTCCTTTAGCCCTATGTTCCCTCAGTCCTACAGTATGTTCCCTCAGCCCTACAGTATGTTCCCTCAGCCCTACAGTATGTTCCCTCAGCCCTATGTTCCCTCAGCCCTACAGTATGTTCCCTCAGCCCTATGTTCCCTCAGCCCTACAGTATGTTCCCTCAGCCCTATGTTCCCTCAGCTCTATGTTCCCTCAGCCCTATGTTCCCTCAGCCCTACAGTATGTTCCCTCAGCCCTATGTTCCCTCAGCCCTACAGTATGTTCCCTCAGCCCTATGTTCCCTCAGCCCTACAGTATGTTCCCTCAGCCCTATGTTCCCTCAGCCCTACAGTATGTTCCCTCAGCCCTATGTTCCCTCAGCTCTACAGTATGTTCCCTCAGCCCTACAGTATTTTCCCTCAGCTCTATGTTCCCTCAGCTCTATGTTCCCTCAGCCCTATGTTCCCTCAGCCCTACAGTATGTTCCCTCAGCCCTATGTCCCCTCAGCTCTATGTTCCCTCAGCTCTATGTTCCCTCAGCTCTATGTTCCCTCAGCTCTATGTTCCCTCAGCCCTACAGTATGTTCCCTCAGCCCTATGTTCCCTCAGCCCTACAGTATGTTCCCTCAGCCCTATGTTCCCTCAGCCCTACAGTATGTTCCCTCAGCCCTATGTTCCCTCAGTCCTACAGTATGTTCCCTCAGCCCTACAGTATGTTCCCTCAGCCCTACAGTATGTTCCCTCAGCTCTATGTTCCCTCAGCCCTACAGTATTTCCCCTCAGCTCTATGTTCCCTCAGCTCTATGTTCCCTCAGCTCTACAGTATGTTCCCTCAGCTCTATGTTCGTATTTACGAGCCCTTAACGAACAATGCAGTTCAAGAAATAGAGTTAAGAAAATATTTACTTCACTTAATAAGGTAAAGTTTAAAAAAATCAAATCAAATCAAAAAGTAACACAAGAAAACGACATAACAATAATGAGGCTATATACACATATACCGGTACAGAGTCAACATGCGGGGGGGTACAGGTTAGTCGAGGTAGTTTGTAAAGTGACTACGCATAGATAATAAGCGAGTAGCAGCACTGTAAAACAAAGGGGGGGTCAATGTAAATAGTCTGGGTGGCCATTTGATCAATTGTTCCGCAGCTGTTAAGGAGCCTCTTGGACCTAGACTTGGGGCTCGGGTACCGCTTACCGTGCAGAAGCAGAGAAAACGGTCTATAACTTGGGTAACTAGAGTCTTTGACAATTGTTTGGGCCTTCCTCTGACACCGCCTAGTATATAGGTCCTAGATGGCAGGAAGCTTGTCCCTGTTTATGTACTGGGCCGTACACACTACCCTCTGTCGCGCCTTAGGGTCAGATGCCGAGCAGTTGCCATACCAGGTGGTGATGAAACCGGTCAGGATGCTCTAGATGGTGCAGCTGTACAACATTTTGAGGATTTGAGGACCCATGCCAAATCTTTTCAGTCTCCTGAGGGAGAAATGGTGTTGTCGTGCCCTCTTCACAACTGTCTTGGTATGTTTGGACCATGTTGGTGATGTGGACGCCAAGGAACTTGAAATATTCCCCTCAGCCCTATCTTCCCTCAGCCCTGTTCCCTCAGCCCTATCTTCCCTCAGCCCTGTTCCCTCAGCCCTATCTTCCCTCAGCCCTGTTCCCTCAGCAATATCTTCCCTCCGCCCTATGTTCCCTCAGCTCTATGTTCCCTGGGCCCTATGTTCCCTCAGGCCTATGTTCCCAGGGAACATAGGGCCCAGGAAACATAGGGCCCAGGAAACATAGGGCCCAGGAAACACAGGGTCCAGGGAACATAGGGCCCAGGGAACATAGGGCCCAGGGAACATAGGGCCCAGGAAACACAGGGCCCAGGAAACATAGGGCCCAGGAAACATAGGGCCCAGGAAACACAGGGTCCAGGGAACATAGGGCCCAGGGAACATAGGGCCCAGGGAACATAGGGCCCAGGAAACATAGGGCCCAGGAAACACAGGGTCCAGGGAACATAGGGCCCAGGGAACATAGGGCCCAGGGAACATAGGGCCCAGGGAACATAGGGCCCAGGGAACATAGACATGGTCCCAACTCTATGGTTTGAACATTTCATATATATTACACTGTAATATGGAATATTGAACAGCATCAATCTGCATGATGTTATTAGTTCGTTTACATTTAGATCTTAGACATATAATGCAAGTCATACAATACGTGTGTAGTAACACCACGCTGTGTGTAGTAACACCACGCTGTGTGTAGTAACACCACGCTGTGTGTAGTAACACCACACTGTGTGTAGTAACACCACGCTGTGTGTAATAACACCACGCTGTGTGTAGTAACACCACGCTGTGTGTAGTAACACCACGCTGTGTGTAGTAACACCACGCTGTGTGTAGTAACACCACACTGTGTGTAATAACACCACGCTGTGTGTAATACCACCACGCTGTGTGTAATACCACCACGCTGTGTGTAATAACACCACGATGTGTGTAATAACACCACGATGTGTGTAGTAACACCACACTGTGTGTAATAACACCACGCTGTGTGTAGTAACACCACGCTGTGTGTAATAACACCACGCTGTGTGTAGTAACACCACGCTGTGTGTAATAACACCACACTGTGTGTAATAACACCACGCTGTGTGTAATAACACCACGCTGTGTGTAATAACACCACTCTGTGTGTAATAACACCACACTGTGTGTAATAACACCACACTGTGTGTAGTAACACCACGCTGTGTGTAGTAACACCACTCTGTGTGTAATAACACCACGCTGTGTGTAGTAACACCACGCTGTGTGTAGTAACACCACGCTGTGTGTAATAACAACACGCTGTGTGTAATAACACCACTCTGTGTGTAATAACAACACGCTGTGTGTAATAACACCACTCTGTGTGTAATAACAACACGCTGTGTGTAATAACACCACGCTGTATGGTGTGGTAGCCAGTCATAGATAGACTATTATCATTATATAATAGTTCAGGTGGAAATATTCATAATGCCAATAAATGCAAAACCTTTTACAAAACCTTGTACTGTGTGATTTACCTTGGAACCGTTGCCCTCACTCAACATGGCGACTGCTTAGCTTCATCACGGTGAAGCCATTTTGCCAGCACTATCTTTGACCTATGAACCCCCAGAGTGTGGCAGCGCTCCGCCATATTGACTGTTGTCTTGACTGGAGAAGATAGGGTGACCATTTGTGATCCAAGAACAAATCGAAACCGTGCTTTTTAACATCTCTAAACTAGTGCTACCTTGACCAAAGGATATATCCGAGATCTGCGTGATGGCGAGGAAGAAAAGCAAACAACATGGAGTCGCGAGCAAGGAGCTGGTGTCCGGACAACAGAGCATATCGAAGAGCCCCGTCTCTCCCGGAGATGCAGCTGGCGGGGATGCAGGGCTGGATAGACTGGCGGCCAGGGCGAACCAGGTAAGCTAACCGCAATACATACAAATAACTAGTGGGCTAACTAAAGAGGTTAACTAACCTACTAATCATTTAGGGCCATTCCTTGTATTTCTGCTAACGTTAATTCCTCCTGTGTTTGGGTGGTTGATTGGTGATTCTAGCTAAGTTGCATAACTAACTAGTGCTCCAGAGATTGTATTTTTTGTGTATTTTTTGGTTGTTGTTCATTTACAAATCTAGTCGAGGCGGGGTAATAGTTCGCTCCACTCGCTTTAATTAATCATTAAAACTTAGCCAGCGTTGTAAATTGTGCACGCCATCAATAAATATACACATTCACATTAGTTTTAGTCAACTAGGCTAGTTAGTCAAAGATATACCAGTCTGCATTTTAATGGTAGTTAGTGTCAGCCGCAAGATTGACATTGTTGTGCGTCTGCCACGGTAAAATGTTGCTAAAATTGTATCTAGTTAGTTAGCTCCTAGGCTCACGGTGATCATTTTTACCTTTATTTAACTCGGCAAGTCAGTTAAGATGACGGCCTGGGAACAGTGGGTTAACTGCCTGTTCAGGGGCAGAACGACAGATTTGTACCTTGTCAGCTCGGGGATTTGAACTTGCAACCTTCCGGTTACCAGTCCATCCATCGCTCTAACCACTAGGCTACCCTGCCGCCCCATATGGAAAGTTAACTGACATGCTTGGCAGCTAGTACACCATATATACTGTGCGCCGGTACTGTAACTACACGTGCTAGCTCGTTGACTAACAAACCACATCCCCGAGGGGGTAGTCTTCTGACTAACTTTAGCTGTAAATAGTGTTAACGTTTGACTAGCACCATTGCATGGCTTTGCGTTTGTTAAGTTAGCATTTTCTCTGCTCATCTCAAGTGTCATATATGCACGCGTCGAAGTTTTTACCGAAACATTACATGGACGGCCTTGTAGGTGAATGGGGTATTGTGGTAGTAAACAAAGCTTACTGTACCAGCAGACCACTAGCTAGTGTGGACATGGGACACATGAAATCACTACATTTTAGCCACTGTTTGTTCTAAGAAACCACTACATGTGCCAAGCTGGCGCCACCGGCAACTTTTACTTCCTCTTTGCAATACAAATATTGTTGTGATCATTGTCAACATGGTCAGATCTTACTTGTGAAATTCTAATCTCTGTGTTAAAAACCTGACCTTAGATCAGTGTCCAGAGGACAACTTCAATCATGCTCCATGTCAATCTCACTAACATCCACCTCTCCTCCACCCCTCTCCTCAGACCCCATTTTCTCCTCCACCCCTGATCTTGACCTAAAACATCCTCCTCTCTGCTCTCCTCCAACCCTCTTCCATCCTCCCCTTTTCTCTATTCTCCTAGTTTTTCTCTTCCTCTCTTCTCCTCCCCATCCTCCTCCTCTCTTCTTCTCATCTCTTCTCCTCCCCATCCTCCTCTCTTCTCCTCCCATCTTCCACCTGTCCTTCACCTAGATGATTGACCTCTCTCTCCTCTCCACTGCATTCTTAATGTAACTGGCTCACCTCTCTTTTGCTCTCCCCCAGCCAATGCACACCTGCTGCCTCCTGTGTCACCGTGAGTTTAAGGACTGGGGGGCGAGCTCAGCCAACGGTCTGTCTGGGGGCCACGGGGCGAAGCTAGCTGACGCTGTCCCAGCCCTGTCCCAGGCCCTGCTCAGAGAGGTGCCGGGCCAGAAGCTGTCCGACACCGTGCCTTCGCTAAGCCAGTCTCTACTGGGAGAGGTGCCACTCTGGATCTGCCAGAGCTGTCGGAAGAGCGTTGAGGAGGAGGAGAGACGGAGCGCACAAGAAACGGCTGCACCGGTAAGAGGGGGATGGAGAGGAGGAGGAGGAAGGGAGGAAGGGAGGAGAGGAGGAGGAGGAGAGACTGAGTGCACAGGAAACGGCTGCACCGGTAAGAGAGGGAGGGAGAGGAGGAAGGGAGGAGAGGAGGAGAGACGGAGCGCACAGGAAACGGCTGCACCGGTAAGAGGGGGATGGAGAGGAGGAGGAGGAGAGACTGAGTGCCCAGGAGACACCTGCACCGGTAAGAGAGGAGGAGGAGGAGGAGACACTGAGTGCACAGGAAACGGCTGCACCGGTAAGAGAGGGAGGGAGAGGAGGAGGAGAGACTGAGTGCCCAGGAGACACCTGCACCAGTAAGAGAGGGAGGAGGAGGAGAGACTGAGTGCCCAGGAGACACCTGCACCGGTAAGAGAGGGAGGAGGAGGAGAGACGGAGTGCCCAGGAGACACCTGCACCGGTAAGAGAGGAGGAGAGACGGAGTGCCCAGGAGACACCTGCACCGGTAAGAGAGGGAGGAGGAGGAGAGACGGAGTGCCCAGGAGACACCTGCACCGGTAAGAGAGGAGGAGGAGAGACTGAGTGCCCAGGAGACACCTGCACCGGTAAGAGAGGGAGGAGGAGGAGAGACGGAGTGCCCAGGAGACACCTGCACCGGTAAGAGAGGGAAGGAGGGAGAGGAGGAGGAGGAGAGACTGAGTGCCCAGGAGACACCTGCACCGGTAAGAGAGGGAGGAGGAGGAGAGACGGAGTGCCCAGGAGACACCTGCACCGGTAAGAGAGGGAGGAGAGACGGAGTGCCCAGGAGACACCTGCACCGGTAAGAGAGGGAGGAGGAGGAGAGACGGAGTGCCCAGGAGACACCTGCACCGGTAAGAGAGGGAGGAGAGACGGAGTGCCCAGGAGACACCTGCACCGGTAAGAGAGGGAGGAGAGACGGAGTGACCAGGAGACACCTGCACCGGTAAGAGAGGAGGAGAGACTGAGTGCCCAGGAGACACCTGCACCGGTAAGAGAGGGAGGAGGAGGAGAGACGGAGTGCCCAGGAGACACCTGCACCGGTAAGAGAGGAGGAGAGACGGAGTGCCCAGGAGACACCTGCACCGGTAAGAGAGGGAGGAGGAGGAGAGACGGAGTGCCCAGGAGACACCTGCACCGGTAAGAGAGGAGGAGGAGAGACTGAGTGCCCAGGAGACACCTGCACCGGTAAGAGAGGGAGGAGGAGGAGAGACGGAGTGCCCAGGAGACACCTGCACCGGTAAGAGAGGGAAGGAGGGAGAGGAGGAGGAGGAGAGACTGAGTGCCCAGGAGACACCTGCACCGGTAAGAGAGGGAGGAGGAGGAGAGACGGAGTGCCCAGGAGACACCTGCACCGGTAAGAGAGGGAGGAGAGACGGAGTGCCCAGGAGACACCTGCACCGGTAAGAGAGGGAGGAGGAGGAGAGACGGAGTGCCCAGGAGACACCTGCACCGGTAAGAGAGGGAGGAGAGACGGAGTGCCCAGGAGACACCTGCACCGGTAAGAGAGGGAGGAGAGACGGAGTGACCAGGAGACACCTGCACCGGTAAGAGAGGAGGAGAGACTGAGTGCCCAGGAGACACCTGCACCGGTAAGAGAGGGAGGAGGAGGAGAGACGGAGTGCCCAGGAGACACCTGCACCGGTAAGAGAGGGAGGAGAGACGGAGTGCCCAGGAGACACCTGCACCGGTAAGAGAGGGAGGAGAGACGGAGTGACCAGGAGACACCTGCACCGGTAAGAGAGGAGGAGAGACTGAGTGCCCAGGAGACACCTGCACCGGTAAGAGAGGGAGGAGGAGGAGAGACGGAGTGCCCAGGAGACACCTGCACCGGTAAGAGAGGAGGAGAGACGGAGTGCCCAGGAGACACCTGCACCGGTAAGAGAGGGAGGAGGAGGAGAGACGGAGTGCCCAGGAGACACCTGCACCGGTAAGAGAGGAGGAGGAGAGACTGAGTGCCCAGGAGACACCTGCACCGGTAAGAGAGGGAGGAGGAGGAGAGACGGAGTGCCCAGGAGACACCTGCACCGGTAAGAGAGGGAAGGAGGGAGAGGAGGAGGAGGAGAGACTGAGTGCCCAGGAGACACCTGCACCGGTAAGAGAGGGAGGAGGAGGAGAGACGGAGTGCCCAGGAGACACCTGCACCGGTAAGAGAGGGAGGAGAGACGGAGTGCCCAGGAGACACCTGCACCGGTAAGAGAGGGAGGAGGAGGAGAGACGGAGTGCCCAGGAGACACCTGCACCGGTAAGAGAGGGAGGAGAGACGGAGTGCCCAGGAGACACCTGCACCGGTAAGAGAGGGAGGAGAGACGGAGTGACCAGGAGACACCTGCACCGGTAAGAGAGGAGGAGAGACTGAGTGCCCAGGAGACACCTGCACCGGTAAGAGAGGGAGGAGGAGGAGAGACGGAGTGCCCAGGAGACACCTGCACCGGTAAGAGAGGGAGGAGGAGGAGAGACGGAGTGCCCAGGAGACACCTGCACCGGTAAGAGAGGGAAGGAGGGAGAGGAGGAGGAGAGACTGAGTGCCCAGGAGACACCTGCACCGGTAAGAGAGGGAGGAGGAGGAGAGACGGAGTGCCCAGGAGACACCTGCATCGGTAAGAGAGGAGGAGAGACGGAGTGCCCAGGAGACACCTGCACCGGTAAGAGAGGGAGGAGAGACGGAGTGACCAGGAGACACCTGCACCGGTAAGAGAGGAGGAGAGACTGAGTGCCCAGGAGACACCTGCACCGGTAAGAGAGGGAGGAGGAGGAGAGACTGAGTGCCCAGGAGACGCCTGCACCGGTAAGAGAGGAGGAGGAGAGACTGAGTGCCCAGGAGACGCCTGCACCGGTAAGAGAGGGAGGAGGAGGAGAGACTGAGTGCCCAGGAGACACCTGCACCGGTAAGAGAGGAGGAGGAGGAGGAGAGACTGAGTGCCCAGGAGACACCTGCACCGGTAAGAGAGGAGGAGGAGGAGGAGAGACTGAGTGCCCAGGAGACGCCTGCATCGGTAAGAGAGGAGGAGAGACGGAGTGCCCAGGAGACACCTGCACCGGTAAGAGAGGGAGGAGAGACGGAGTGACCAGGAGACACCTGCACCGGTAAGAGAGGAGGAGAGACTGAGTGCCCAGGAGACACCTGCACCGGTAAGAGAGGGAGGAGGAGAGACTGAGTGCCCAGGAGACGCCTGCACCGGTAAGAGAGGGAGGAGGAGGAGAGACTGAGTGCCCAGGAGACACCTGCACCGGTAAGAGAGGAGGAGGAGGAGGAGAGACTGAGTGCCCAGGAGACACCTGCACCGGTAAGAGAGGGAGGAGGAGGAGAGACTGAGTGCCCAGGAGACGCCTGCACCGGTAAGAGAGGAGGAGGAGAGACTGAGTGCCCAGGAGACACCTGCACCGGTAAGAGAGGAGGAGGAGGAGAGACTGAGTGCCCAGGAGACGCCTACCCCGGTAAGAGAGGAGGAGGAGGAGGAGAGACTGAGTGCCCAGGAGACTCCTGCACCGGTAAGAGTGTCAGTACTGTGGATGGATACAGGCAGTGTCAGTACTGCTATCCTGTGGCTGTTTGTGGTGTTACAGTGCTCCATTCTGCATGGCTAAATGAACACCACATCTAAGAATCCTGTCTCTTTGGAAGCTGTTTGTTCTCTGTCAGACTTGTGCTTCTCTCTTCACAAGCACCGAGGCACTGAAGTAGTGTTATTCATGTGGATTCTTGAGAAAATATACTTTCTGTCTTAGAGGCGTTTTTACATAAACACTTTACGTATTTAAATGCAATGCACATGGGCTGAAGCTTGTAGCGCATTAAAAATCATCTGTTCTCGGGTTGCAACCCTCACTACCGAGTTCCAAACTGCCTCTGGAAGCAACCCTCACTACCGAGTTCCAAACTGCCTCTGGAAGCAACCCTCACTACCGAGTTCCAAACTGCCTCTGGAAGCAACCCTCACTACCGAGTTCCAAACTGCCTCTGGAAGCAACCCTCACTACCGAGTTCCAAACTGCCTCTGGAAGCAACCCTCACTACCGAGTTCCAAACTGCCTCTGGAAGCAACCCTCACTACCGAGTTCCAAACTGCCTCTGGAAGCAACCCTCACTACCGAGTTCCAAACTGCCTCTGGAAGCAACCCTCACTACCGAGTTCCAAACTGCCTCTGGAAGCAACCCTCACTACCGAGTTCCAAACTGCCTCTGGAAGCAACCCTCACTACCGAGTTCCAAACTGCCTCTGGAAGCAACCCTCACTACCGAGTTCCAAACTGCCTCTGGAAGCAACCCTCACTACCGAGTTCCAAACTGCCTCTGGAAGCAACCCTCACTACCGAGTTCCAAACTGCCTCTGGAAGCAACCCTCACTACTGAGTTCCAAACTGCCTCTGGAGCAATGTCAGCACAAGAACTGTTGGTTGGGAGCTTCATGAAATGGGTTTCCATGGCAGAGCAGCCGCACACAAGCCTAAGATCACCATGTTCAATGCCAAGCGTCAGCTGGAGTGGTGTAAAGCTCGCCGCCATTGGACTCTGGAGCAGTGGAAGGTGTTCTCTGGAGTGATGAATCCCTCCACCAATTGGGGGTCAGGCCCTTTCCTGTTTCAGCATGACAATGCCCCGTGCACAAAGCGAGGTCCATAATACAGTAATGACCGATCTGTAATAATACAGATCGGTGTGTAAGAACTTGACTGGCCTGCACAGAGCCCTGACCTCAACCCCATCGAAAAGCTTTGGGATGAAGGCCTAATCGCCCAACATCAGTGGGCGACCTCACTAATGCTCTTGTGGCTGAATGGAAGCAAGTCCCCGCAGCAATGTTCCTACATCTAGTGGAAAGCCTTCCCAGAAGAGTGGAGGCTGTTATAGCAGCAATGTTCCAACATCTAGTGGAAAGCCTTCCCAGAAGAGTGGAGGCTGTTATAGCAGCAATGTTCCAACATCTAGTGGAAAGCCTTCCCAGAAGAGTGGAGGCTGTTATAGCAGCAAAGGGGGGGACCAACTCTATTTTAATGCCCATGATTTTGTAATGAGATGTTCAACAAGCAGGTGTCCACATACTTTTGGTCATGTAGAGTAACTAGTCTTGTAAGAGCCAGACAGACCCATGAGGTTGGAGTAGAGCTGGGATGATAAACCTAAAATGATCGACACCGACCAGTCACTTATCACAGGCATTTTGCTGATCTTGTTCATTACGATGAGTAGCTCTATACTAGAGAAATGTCAAGTTTTGAAATAAAATAAGAATGATAATATGTGTTATTGTTCATGGGACAATTAATGGCTTCAACCATCAAACTAGTAGTAGTAGTTTAAAGGAGAATAAAAACAATGGGGGAGCACATTATTCACGTTAAACGGGGGAGCACATTATTCATGTTAAACGGGGGAGCACATTATTCATGTTAAACGGGGGAGCACATTATTCATGTTAAACGGGGGAGCACATTATTCACGTTAAACGGGGGAGCACATTATTCACGTTGAACGGGGGAGCACATTATTCATGTTAAACGGGGGAGCACATTATTCACGTTAAATGGGGGAGCACATTATTCACGTTAAATGGGGGAGCACATTATTCACGTTAAACGGGGGAGCACATTATTTACGTTAAACGGGGGAGCACATTATTCACGTTAAACGGGGGAGCACATTATTCACAAACGGGGAGCACATTATTCATGTTAAATGGGGGAGCACATTATTCAGAAACTAGGGCCAGTAGGACCTGCCTTGTTGATAGTGTTGTTAAGAAGGTAGAAACTAGGGCCTGTAGGACCTGCCTTGTTTATAGTGTTGTTAAGAAGGTAGAAACTAGGGCCTGTAGGACCTGCCTTGTTGATAGTGTTGTTAAGAAGGTAGAAACTAGGGCCTGTAGGACCTGCCTTGTTGATAGTGTTGTTAAGAAGGTAGAAACTAGGGCCTGTAGGACCTGCCTTGTTGATAGTGTTGTTAAGAAGGTAGAAACTAGGGCCTGTAGGACCTGCCTTGTTGATAGTGTTGTTAAGAAGGTAGAAACTAGGGCCTGTAGGACCTGCCTTGTTGATAGTGTTGTTAAGAAGGTAGAAACTAGGGCCTGTAGGACCTGCCTTGTTTATAGTGTTGTTAAGAAGGTAGAAACTAGGGCCTGTAGGACCTGCCTTGTTGATAGTGTTGTTAAGAAGGTAGAAACTAGGGCCTGTAGGACCTGCCTTGTTGATAGTGTTGTTAAGAAGGTAGAAACTAGGGCCTGTAGGACCTGCCTTGTTGATAGTGTTGTTAAGAAGGTAGAAACTAGGGCCTGTAGGACCTGCCTTGTAAATAGTGTTGTTAAGAAGGTAGAAACTAGGGCCTGTAGGACCGGCCTTGTTGATAGTGTTGTTAAGAAGGTAGAAACTAGGGTCTGTAGGACCTGCCGTGTTGATAGTGTTGTTAAGAAGGTAGAAACTAGGGCCTGTAGGACCTGCCTTGTTGATAGTGTTGTTAAGAAGGTAGAAACTAGGGCCTGTAGGACCTGCCTTGTTGATAGTGTTGTTAAGAAGGTAGAAACTAGGGCCTGTAGGACCTGCCTTGTTGATAGTGTTGTTAAGAAGGTAGAAACTAGGGTCTGTAGGACCTGCCGTGTTGATAGTGTTGTTAAGAAGGTAGAAACTAGGGCCTGTAGGACCTGCCTTGTTGATAGTGTTGTTAAGAAGGTAGAAACTAGGGCCTGTAGGACCTGCCTTGTTGATAGTGTTGTTAAGAAGGTAGAAACTAGGCCCTGTAGGACCTGCCTTGTTTATAGTGTTGTTAAGAAGGCAGAGCAATGCTTTATTATGGACAGACTTCTCCCCACCTTAACTACTGTTGTATCAATATGTTTTGACCATGACAGTTTACAATCCAGGGTTACGCCAAGCAGTTTAGTCAGGCAGGTAGCCCAGTGGTTAGAGCGTGGAGACGGCAGGTAGCCCAGTGGTTGGAGCGTAGAGACGGCAGGTAGTCTAGTGGTTAGAGCGTAGAGATGGCAGGTAGCCTAGTGGTTAGAGACGGCAGGTAGCCCAGTGGTTGGAGCGTAAAGACGACAGGTCGCCTAGTGGTTAGACTGCAGGTAGCCCAGTGGTTAGAGCGTAAAGACAACAGGTAGCCCAGTGGTTAGAGCGTAGAGATGGCAGGTAGCCCAGTGGTTGTAGCGTAGAGACGGCAGGTAGCCCAGTGGTTAGAGCGTAGAGACGGCAGGTAGCCCAGTGGTTAGAGCGTAGAGACGGTAGGTAGCCTAGTGGTTAGAGCGTTGGGACAGTAACCAAAATGTTGCTGGGTCGAATCCCCCAGAGCTGACAATGTAAAAATCTGTCGTTCTGCCCCTGAACAAGGCAGTTAACCCACCGTTCCCCGGTAGGCCGTCAATATAAATAAGAATGTGTTCTTAACTGACTTTCCCAGTTTAAATAAAGGTTACAGAACACCCTCTGTGTTCTGTTAGACAGGTAACTCTGTATCCACATCACAGCAGGGGGTGTAAAGCCATAACACCCTCTGTGCTCTGTTAGACAGGTAACTCTGTATCCACATTATAGCAGGGGGTGTAAAGCCATAACACCCTCTGTGTTCTGTTAGACAGGTAACTCTTTATCCACATTATAGCAGGGGGTGTAAAGCCATAACACCCTCTGTGTTCTGTTAGACAGGTAACTCTGTATCCACAGTATAGCAGGGGGTGTAAAGCCATAACACCCTCTGTGTTCTGTTAGACAGGTAACTCTGTATCCACAGTATAGCAGGGGGTGTAAAGCCATAACACCCTCAGTGTTCTGTTAGACAGGTAACTCTTTATCCACATTATAGCAGGGGGTGTAAAGCCATAACACCCTCTGTGTTCTGTTAGACAGGTAACTCTGTATCCACATTGTAGCAGGGGGTGTAAAGCCATAACACCCTCTGTGTTCTGTTAGACAGGTAACTCTTTATCCACATTATAGCAGGGGGTGTAAAGCCATAACACCCTCTGTGTTCTGTTAGACAGGTAACTCTGTATCCACAGTATAGCAGGGGGTGTAAAGCCATAACACCCTCAGTGTTCTGTTAGACAGGTAACTCTGTATCCACATTATAGCAGGGGGTGTTAAGCCATATGTTTTTCCAGCAGCAGACTATGATCGATAATGTCACAAGCCTCACTGAAGTCTAACAAAACAGCTCCCACAACCTTTTTTTTTTATCATCGATTTCTCTCAGCCAATCATCTGTCATTTGTGTAAGTGCTGTGCTTGTTGAGTGTCCTTCCCTATCAGCGTGCTGAAATTATGTTGTCAATTTGTTTACTGTGAAATAGCATTGTATCTGGGCAAACACCATTTTTTTCCCAGAAGTTTACTATGGGTTGGTAACAATGCTTGTCTTTCACAATTTGATCAGTTATATTTGGTGTTTGTTGCTGGCATACATTTTTAAAAATCATTAAAGTATTTGGCAATATCAGTGGGTTTAGTGACGAATCTGATTCAATGAATGATGGAGCTGAGTTTGCCTTTTTGCCCAACATTTGATTGAAGATGAAAAGCCCCAAAGCTTTGTTTCATAGTGTAGTTTTATTGATTTATTTTTGCAGTTCGTTTGCCAATCGGTTGGGCTGCCAGTCTTATTTGCCATCCCTCTCGCCTCATCCCTCTCAACCATACAAATGTTCAATTCCTCAATCCTCTCAACCATACAAATGTTCAATTCCTCATCCCTCTCAACCATACAAATGTTCAACCCCTCATCCCTCTCAACCATACAAATGTTCAACTACTCATCCCTCTCAACCATTACACACCACAGATCAGCAGCGTCTGGTTGCTCCTCATTACACACCACAGACCAGCAGCGTCTGGTTGCTCCTCATTACACACCACAGACCAGCAGCGTCTGGTTGCTCCTCATTACACACCACAGACCAGCAGCGTCTGGTTGCGCCTCATTACACACCACAGACCAGCAGCGTCTGGTTGCTCCTCATTACTCACCACAGACCAGCAGCGTCTGGTTGCTCCTCATTACACACCACAGACCAGCAGCGTCTGGTTGCTCCTCATTACTCACCACAGACCAGCAGCGTCTGGTTGCTCCTCATTACTCACCACAGACCAGCAGCGTCTGGTTGCTCCTCATTACTCACCACAGACCAGCAGCGTCTGGTTGCTCCTCATTACACACCACAGACCAGCAGCGTCTGGTTGCTCCTCATTACTCACCACAGACCAGCAGCGTCTGGTTGCTCCTCATTACACACCACAGACCAGCAGCGTCTGGTTGCGCCTCATTACACACCACAGACCAGCAGCGTCTGGATGCTCCTCGTTACACACCACAGAACAGCAGCGTCTGGTTGCTCCTCGTTACACACCACAGACCAGCAGCGTCTGGTTGCTCCTCGTTACACACCACAGACCAGCAGCGTCTGGTTGCTCCTCGTTACACACCACAGACCAGCAGCGTCTGGTTGCTCCTCGTTACACACCACAGACCAGCAGCGTCTGGTTGCTCCTCGTTACACACCACAGACCAGCAGCGTCTGGATGCTCCTCGTTACACACCACAGACCAGCAGCGTCTGGTTGCTCCTCGTTACACACCACAGACCAGCAGCGTCTGGTTGCTCCTCGTTACACACCACAGACCAGCAGCGTCTGGTTGCTCCTCGTTACACACCACAGACCAGCAGCGTCTGGTTGCTCCTCGTTACACACCACAGACCAGCAGCGTCTGGTTGCTCCTCGTTACACACCACAGACCAGCAGCGTCTGGATGCTCCTCGTTACACACCACAGACCAGCAGCGTCTGGTTGCTCCTCGTTACACACCACAGACCAGCAGCGTCTGGATGCTCCTCGTTACACACCACAGACCAGCAGCGTCTGGTTGCTCCTCGTTACACACCACAGACCAGCAGCGTCTGGTTGCTCCTCGTTACACACCACAGACCAGCAGCGTCTGGTTGCTCCTCGTTACACACCACAGACCAGCAGCGTCTGGTTGCTCCTCGTTACACACCACAGACCAGCAGCGTCTGGTTGCTCCTCGTTACACACCACAGACCAGCAGCGTCTGGATGCTCCTCGTTACACACCACAGACCAGCAGCGTCTGGTTGCTCCTCGTTACACACCACAGACCAACAGAGTCTGGTTGCTCCTCATTACTCACCACAGACCAGCAGCGTCTGGTTGCTCCTCGTTACACACCACAGACCAGCAGCGTCTGGTTGCTCCTCGTTACACACCACAGACCAGCAGCGTCTGGTTGCTCCTCATTACACACCACAGACCAGCAGCGTCTGGTTGCTCCTCATTACTCACCACAGACCAGCAGCGTCTGGTTGCTCCTCATTACTCACCACAGACCAGCAGCGTCTGGTTGCTCCCCGTTACACACCACAGACCAGCAGCGTCTGGTTGCTCCTCATTACACACCACAGACCAGCAGCGTCTGGTTGCTCCTCATTACTCACCACAGACCAACACATTATTTACATCATCAACATAGGAATCACTACAGAACTTATTGTATGACCTCTTATACACTATATTAGGCCCAGCCTGACCTCTTATACACTATATTAGGCCCAGCCTGACCTCTTATACACTATATTAGGCCCAGCCTGACCTCTTATACACTATATTAGGCCCAGCCTGACCTCTTATACACTATATTAGGCCCATCCTGACCTCTTATACACTATATTAGGCCCAGCCTGACCTCTTATACACTATTAGGCCCAGCCTGACCTCTTATACACTATATTAGGCCCATCCTGACCTCTTATACACTATATTAGGCCCAGCCTGACCTCTTATACACTATATTAGGCCCAGCCTGACCTCTTATACACTATATTAGGCCCATCCTGACCTCTTATACACTATATTAGGCCCAGCCTGACCTCTTATACACTATATTAGGCCCAGCCTGACCTCTTATACACTATATTAGGCCCAGCCTGACCTCTTATACACTATATTAGGCCCAGCCTGACCTCTTATACACTATATTAGGCCCAGCCTGACCTCTTATACACTATATTAGACCCATCCTGACCTCTTATACACTATATTAGGCCCAGCCTGACCTCTTATACACTATATTAGGCCCAGCCTGACCTCTTATACACTATATTAGGCCCAGCCTGACCTCTTATACACTATATTAGGCCCAGCCTGACCTCTTATACACTATATTAGGCCCAGCCTGACCTCTTATACACTATATTAGGCCCATCCTGACCTCTTATACACTATATTAGGCCCAGCCTGACCTCTTATACACTATATTAGGCCCAGCCTGACCTCTTATACACTATATTAGGCCCATCCTGACCTCTTATACACTATATTAGGCCCATCCTGACCTCTTATACACTATATTAGGCCCAGCCTGACCTCTTATACACTATATTAGGCCCAGCCTGACCTCTTATACACTATATTAGGCCCAGCCTGACCTCTTATACACTATATTAGGCCCAGCCTGACCTCTTATACACTATATTAGGCCCATCCTGACCTCTTATACACTATATTAGGCCCAGCCTGACCTCTTATACACTATATTAGGCCCAACCTGACCTCTTATACACTATATTAGGCCCAGCCTGACCTCTTATACACTATATTAGGCCCAGCCTGACCTCTTATACACTATATTAGGCCTAGCCTGACCTCTTATACACTATATTAGGCCCAGCCTGACCTCTTATACACTATATTAGGCCCAGCCTGACCTCTTATACACTATATTAGGCCCAGCCTGACCTCTTATACACTATATTAGGCCCAGCCTGACCTCTTATACACTATATTAGGCCCAGCCTGACCTCTTATACACTATATTAGGCCCAGCCTGACCTCTTATACACTATATTAGGCCCAGCCTTTGGAACTGTGGTTTTCCTAGATATGGCTACTATATTGTGATCACTACAGCCAATGGATCTGGATACTGCTTTTGAGCACATAGCTACAACATGTGCTCTAGCTACAGCATCAAATGTTAGTGGGGGGGGGGGGGGGGCTGTACCCATCAACCATGTCCTGAACTAGCATCTTCTCCCCCCCCAAGGTTCCGTTGTCGCACTCTTCATCGTGTAGGGCTCAGAGCTGTAGTGAAGGTTACCCAGAGCAGAGCTCGGTAGACTGGGACCCATCCTCCTTCCTCTCAGCCCACAAGCTTTCTGGTCTCTGGAACTCGGCTCACAGCAACGGAGGGATCCACTGCAACCACAGCACTGCCTCGCACGCACAGCAAGGTAAACACACCTTGACCTCACACACCTCTCTCTCTCTCTCTATCTCTCTCTCTCGCTCTCTCTCTCTCTCTTTCTCTGCTCAGATCTCTCTCTCTCTCTCTCTCTCTCTGCTCAGATCTCTCAAGGTTAAGTCGTAAACAGATGCAAACTAATTTAGACATTTCATTATTTGGCATGTTTTCAATTAATTTACTTTAACAAAATGGTAACATTTGCCGACATTTACACTGACAAAATGGAGGGAACGACTTCAGTGTGTAGCTAGCTACTGACTACAGAAATACAACCTGTTACTCCTCTGAGTAAAACCTTCTCTCCTCTTCATTATCCCTCCTCCTCCTCTGGTCCAATAGGAACAGGGGGACCAGCGTGTCATGAGAAGCGAGTCTCTCACGAGGCTCCTGGAAAATCTGCTAAAACGCCTGGGGCCAAAGTGTGCCCCTACAGTCACCCTTCCCAGAATTCCAGTGGTTCTTCCCCCGGGAACCCGCTCTCTACCTCCGGGGACCTCTGTAAGACCACCCCAAAGCACTTCAAGACCATGTGCCGACGACCAACACCGCCTGGTGAGATCTCTCTTTTTCTCTCCACCCTTTTTAGGACACAGAGAATTCAAGACATACCTGCATCTAACCTGAATTACTGTTCACGTGTTGACAATAGCGCATAGAGAGAAGCAAAGATATGGCCCATAGATTACACCTCTAGAGAGAAGCAGAGATATGGCCCATAGATTATTAATCTAGAGAGAGGCAGAGATATGGCCCATAGATTATTAATCTAGAGAGAGGCAGAGATATGGCCCATAGATTATTAATCTAGAGAGAGGCAGAGATATGGCCCATAGATTATTAATCTAGAGAGAGGCAGAGATATGGCCCATAGATTATTAATCTAGAGAGAGGCAGAGATATGGCCCATAGATTATTAATCTAGAGAGAGGCAGAGATATGGCCCATAGATTATTAATCTAGAGAGAGGCAGAGATATGGCCCATAGATTACACCTCTAGAGAGAAGCAGAGATATGGCCCATAGATTACACCTCTAGAGAGAAGCAGAGATATGGCCCATAGATTACACCTCTAGAGAGAAGCAGAGATATGGCCCATAGATTATTAATCTAGAGAGAAGCAGAGATATGGCCCATAGATTATTAATCTAGAGAGAGGCAGAGATATGGCCCATAGATTACACCTCTAGAGAGAAGCAGAGATATGGCCCATAGATTATTAATCTAGAGAGAAGCAGATATATGGCCCATAGATTATTAATCTAGAGAGAGGCAGAGATATGGCCCATAGATTACACCTCTAGAGAGAAGCAGAGATATGGCCCATAGATTACACCTCTAGAGAGAAGCAGAGATATGGCCCATAGATTATTAATCTAGAGAGAAGCAGATATATGGCCCATAGATTACACCTCTAGAGAGAAGCAGAGATATGGCCCATAGATTACACCTCTAGAGAGAAGCAGAGATATGGCCCATAGATTACACCTCTAGAGAGAAGCAGAGATATGGCCCATAGATTATTAATCTAGAGAGAAGCAGATATATGGCCCATAGATTATTAATCTAGAGAGAGGCAGAGATATGGCCCATAGATTACACCTCTAGAGAGAAGCAGAGATATGGCCCATAGATTACACCTCTAGAGAGAAGCAGAGATATGGCCCATAGATTATTAATCTAGAGAGAAGCAGATATATGGCCCATAGATTACACCTCTAGAGAGAAGCAGAGATATGGCCCATAGATTACACCTCTAGAGAGAAGCAGAGATATGGCCCATAGATTACACCTCTAGAGAGAAGCAGAGATATGGCCCATAGATTATTAATCTAGAGAGAAGCAGATATATGGCCCATAGATTATTAATCTAGAGAGAGGCAGAGATATGGCCCATAGATTACACCTCTAGAGAGAAGCAGAGATATGGCCCATAGATTACACCTCTAGAGAGAAGCAGAGATATGGCCCATAGATTACACCTCTAGAGAGAAGCAGAGATATGGCCCATAGATTATTAATCTAGAGAGAAGCAGATATATGGCCCATAGATTACACCTCTAGAGAGAAGCAGAGATATGGCCCATAGATTACACCTCTAGAGAGAAGCAGAGATATGGCCCATAGATTACACCTCTAGAGAGAAGCAGAGATATGGCCCATAGATTACACCTCTAGAGAGAAGCAGAGATATGGCCCATAGATTACACCTCTAGAGACAAGCAGACATCTGTATCAACTGGGAATGACAACTATGTTTGTCCAATATTCCACTCACCACTTGTCTCTCCTCTGTCCTCCAGGGGAAGCATTCCACCCCAGCGACCACCACCAACACTCAGACATATCTGTCCCCCCCAACAGCCCCACTGGCCTCTCCTCCTCCTCTCAGCATTCCTCTCTCCTGCCCCTCAAGCAGAGCTCCGGAGGGCAGCAGCACGGCCATGTCACATCCTCCTCTCCCGGTCTAGCTGCTCACGCCCCCTTCTCCCCGCTGGTACCAAACCTCCACGTCCCCGCGGCAGGGGCCAAGCTGGGGTCCCTGGGTGGCCCTGACTGCTCAGCAGGGGCCAAGCTGGGGGCCCTGGGTGGCCCTGACTGCCCAGCAGGGGCCAAGCTGGGGGCCCTGGGTGGCCCTGACTGCCCAGCAGGGGCCAAGCTGGGGGCCCTGGGTGGCCCTGACTGCTCAGCAGGGGCCAAGCTGGGGGCCCTGGGTGGCCCTGACTGCCCAACAGGGGCCAAGCTGGGGGCCCTGAGTGGCCCTGACTGCTCAGCAGCGGCCCTCCATAAGCCCTTGGCATGTAAGAACTCACACATTCCTCCTGTGAACGGCCAGCACAGCAAACTGGGCCCCTCCCTGATGGGCTGTAACCACCCCTGTAATGGCCACAGTGGGGGGGCGCTGCCCTCTTCCAACGTGGGACACCTGACTGCTGGGCAACACCTGACTGCTGGGCAACACCTGACTGCTGGGCAACACCTGACTGCTGGGCAACACCTGACTGCTGGGCAACACCTGACTGCAGGGCAACACCTGACTGCAGGGCAACACCTGACTGCAGGGCAACACCTGACTGCAGGGCAACACCTGACTGCAGGGCAACACCTGACTGCAGGGCAACACCTGACTGCAGGGCAACACCTGACTGCAGGGCAACACCTGACTGCAGGGCAACACCTGACTGCTGGGCAACACCTGACTGCAGGGCAACACCTGACTGCAGGGCAACACCTGACTGCAGGGCAACACTTGACTGCAGGGCAACACTTGACTGCAGGGCAACACTTGACTGCAGGGCAACACCTGACTGCTGGGCAACACCTGACTGCTGGGCAACACCTGACTGCTGGCGCCTGCAGGTTGGTAGTTTTGTAGATAGTTTCACAGGAATTAGATGGGAGAACGATGTACAATGGCAAGAAACAGTATGTGAACCCTTTGCAATTACCTGGACTTCTATATAAATTGGTCATAAAATGTGATCTGATCTAAGTCACAACACCAGACAAACCCAGTCTGCTTAAACTAATAACACACAAATTATTGTATTTTTCTTGTCTATATTGAATGTGTCATTTAAACATTCACTGTGTAGGTTGTGAATGTATGTGAACCCCAAAGGCTTATGACTTCTCCAAAAGCTAATTGGAGCTTAACCTGGAGTTAACCTGGAGTCCAATCAAAGAGATGAGATTGGAGATGTTGGTTAGAGCTGCCTTGCCCTATAAAAACACTCACAAGAAGCATTTCCTGGTGTGAACCAGGCCTCGAAAAAAAGAAATCTCAGAAGACCCAAGATTAAGAATTGCTGACTTGCATAAAGCTGGAAAGGGTTCCCAATGTATCTCTAAAAGCCTTGATGTTCATCAGTCCACGGTAAGACACATGGTCTATAAATGGAGAAAGTTCAGCACAGTTGCTACTCTCCCTAGGAGTGGCCGTCCTGCAAAGATGACTGCAAGAGGACAGAACAGAATGCTCAATGAGGTTAAGAAGAATCCTAGAGTGTCAGCTAAAGACTTACAGAAATCTCTGGAACATGCTGACATCTCTGTTGACGAGTCTACGATACGTAAAACACTAAACAAGAATGGTGTTCATGGGAGGACACCACGGAAGAAGCCACTGCTGTCCCAAAAAAAACATTGCTGCACTTCTGAAGTTTGTAAAAGAGCACCTGGATGTTCCACAGCTCTACTGGTAAAGATATTCTGTGGACAGGTGAAACTACAGTTGAGTTGTTTGGAAGGAACACACACAACACTGTGTGGAGAAAAAAAGGCACCGCACAGAAGACCAACACCAAACCCAACTGTAAAGTATGGTGGAGGGAGCGTCATGGTTTGGATTTGCTTTGCTGCCTCAGGACCTGGACAGCTTGCGATCATCGACGGGAAAATGAATTCCCAAGTTCATCAAGACGTTTTGTAGGAGAATGTTAGGCTATCTGTTCGCCAATTGAAGCTCAACAGAAGTTGGGTGATGCAACAGGACAACGACCCAAAACACAGAAGTAAATCAACAACAGAATGGCTTCAACAGAAGAAAATACACCTTCTGGAGTGGCCCAGTCAGAGTCCTGACCTTCTGGAGTGGCCCAGTCAGAGTCCTGACCTTCTGGAGTGGCCCAGTCAGAGTCCTGACCTTCTGGAGTGGCCCAGTCAGAGTCCTGACCTTCTGGAGTGGCCCAGTCAGAGTCCTGACCTTCTGGAGTGGCCCAGTCAGAGTCCTGACCTTCTGGAGTGGCCCAGTCAGAGGCCTGACCTTCTGGAGTGGCCCAGTCAGAGTCCTGACCTCAACCTGATTGAGATGCTGTGGCATGACCTCAAGAGAGCGGTTCACACCAGACATCCCAGGAATATTGCTGAACTGAAACAGTTTTGTAAAGAGAAATGGTCCAAAATTCCTCCTGACTGTTGTGCAGGTCTGATCCACAACTATAGAAAATGTTTAGTTGAGGTTATTGCTGCCAAAGGAGGGTCAACCAGTTATGAAATACTTTTCCCACCCTGCACTGTGAACGTTTACACTGTGTGTTCAATAAAGACATGAAAACATATCATTGTGTGTTATTAGTTAAAGCAGACTGTTCGTCTATTGCTGTGACTTAAAATTTAATCTGATCTTCATCTATGACCAATTTATGCAGAAGTCCAGGTAATTCCAAAGGGTTCACATACTGTTTCTTGCCACTGTAGATTCATCAAATGTATTGCTCGATTGCAAACAGATTGCTAATACTATTTAGCTGGTTAAATTGATAACCACTGACTAAATGTCAAACTCTAAGATGTGTTTGTTTGGGGAGTGTTGCCCTAATGCAGTGACATTTTATTAAATGAAGTCGTACATTTCAGAAACATTTCACGCTAACATGCGAGGACACTAAACGATTTGCATGAGATACTGGAACACAGACATTATTTCAGAAGGCCTCCCCTGGAATCTAGTGATGAGACATGGTTCTACGTGTCATCACTGCTCTAGAATCTAGTGATGAGACATGGTTCTACGTGTCATCACTGCTCTAGAATCTAGTGATGAGACATGGTTCTACCTGTCATCACTGCTCTAGAATCTAGTGATGAGACATGGTCGTGGTTCTACCTGTCATCACTGCTCTAGAATCTAGTGATGAGACATGGTCGTGGTTCTACCTGTCATCACTGCTCTAGAATCTAGTGATGAGACATGGTCGTGGTTCTACCGGTCATCACTGTCTGCTGCTCTAGAATCTAGTGATGAGACATGGTCGTGGTTCTACCGGTCATCACTGTCTGCTGCTCTAGAATCTAGTGATGAGACATGGTCGTGGTTCTACCGGTCATCACTGTCTGCTGCTCTAGAATCTAGTGATGAGACATGGTCGTGGTTCTACCGGTCATCACTGTCTGCTGCTCTAGAATCTAGTGATGAGACATGGTCGTGGTTCTACCGGTCATCACTGTCTGCTGCTCTAGAATCTAGTGATGAGACATGGTCGTGGTTCTACCGGTCATCACTGTCTGCTGCTCTAGAATCTAGTGATGAGACATGGTCGTGGTTCTACCGGTCATCACTGTCTGCTGCTCTAGAATCTAGTGATGAGACATGGTTCTACCTGTCATCACTGCTCTAGAATCTAGTGATGAGACATGGTCGTGGTTCTACCTGTCATCACTGCTGAATTCTTCTAAAAGTCACCTCACTAAGCATGGTTTCTGTATTTCTCTGTCTCTTCATCTGACTATCTGTTCTCTGCATCCCGTGTCTATGCTCCAGGGACCAGGCGTGTAAAGGACATAAGCTGTCTAACGGGGCGGGGGGGTTGTGTCACCCCCCTTCGGAGCTGGAGGAGGGAGAGGACGAGGACTCTAGTTCTGAGAGGAGCTCCTGTGCTTCCTCCTCAAACAACCAGAAGGATGGGAAGTACTGTGACTGCTGCTACTGTGAGTTCTTCGGACACAACGCGGTATGTATAGTAGTGATGGAGGAAAAATGCATACGGCTACAAATCTGATTTGATGGTATACAGGGCATTAGGAAAGTATTCAGACCCCTTCCCTTTTCCACACTTTGATACGTTATAGCCTTATTCTAAAAATTATTAAATACATGTTTTTCCTCATCAATCTACACGCAATACCCCCTAATGACATCGCAATACCCCCTAATGACATCGCAATACCCCCTAATGACATCGCAATACCCCCTAATGACATCGCAATACCCCCTAATGACATCGCAATACCCCCTAATGACATCGCAATACCCCCTAATGACATCGCAATACCCCCTAATGACATCGCAATACCCCCTAATGACATCGCAATACCCCCTAATGACATCGCAATACCCCCTAATGACATCGCAATACCCCCTAATGACATCGCAATACCCCCTAATGACATCGCGATACCCCCTAATGACATCGCGATACCCCCTAATGACATCACGATACCCCCTAATGACATCACGATACCCTCTAATGGAGTTTGCCAAAAGGCACCTAAAAGACTCTCTGACCATGAGAAACCAGATTCTCTGGTCTGATGAAACCAAGATTGAACTTTTTGGCCTGAATGCAAAGCCTCACAGCTGGAGGAAACCTGGCACCATCCCTACGGTGAAGCATGGCAGGGACTAGGAGACTAGTCAGGATCGAGGGATAGATGAGCGGAGCAAAGTACAGAGATCCTTGATGAAACCTGCTCCAGAGCACTCAGGACCTCAGACTGGGGTGAAGGTTCACCTTCCAACAGGACAACGACACTAAGCACACAGACAAGTCTTGTGTAATAAAACATTTAACATTTCTTTGTCATTATGGGGTGTTGTGATGTCATTGTGGGGTTTTGTGATGTCATTATGGGGTATTGTGATGTCATTATGGGGTGTTGTGATGTCATTATGGGGTGTTGTGATGTCATTATGGGGTATTGTGATGTCATTATGGGGTATTGTGATGTCATTATGGGGTATTGTGATGTCATTATGGGGTGTTGTGTGTAGATTGATGAGGGGAAAAAACTATTTAATCCATTTTAGAATAAGGCTGTAACGTAACGATGTGGAAAAAGTCAAGGGGTCTGAATACTTTACAAATGCACTGTATTACAATATTTTTGACAATATCGCAATATTATTTTTGCGCTAGTCGGCTGTACCTACACCAAAAATAGTGAGGCAATTTGTTTCCAGCACTTTTATTTCCAAGACTGATCAAAACTCACTTTAAAACTCTTTAAATCTAAAACAAGAGGCTCTCAGACACACGTGACATCGTCAAATTGACGGTTCAATTTTATATATATATATATATATAGTTCTGAAAACTACAAACTGTTTCAAATCCAGATTTAATTTTTTAAATCACAGATTTATTTATCAGAACCTGAGTTATGAGCTTTTAAACTAAAGCCACCAAGTTACAACAGAGAAAACAGAGAAAACAGGGAAGATGATTGTTTTATTGTTTTCTAATGGAGGCCTGAGAGAAAACAGGGAAGATTATTGTATTATTGTTTTCTAATGAGGCCTGAGAGAAAACAGGGAAGATTATTGTTTTATTGTTTTCTAATGGAGGCCTGAGAGAAAACAGGGAAGATTATTGTTTTCTAATGGAGGCCTGAGAGAAAACAGGGAAGATGATTGTTTTCTAATGAGGCCTGAGAGAAAACAGGGAAGATGATTGTTTTATTGTTTTCTAATGTAGGCCTGAGAGAAAACAGGGAAGATGATTGTTTTCTAATGAGGCCTGAGAGAAAACAGGGAAGATGATTGTTTTATTGTTTTCTAATGTAGGCCTGAGAGAAAACAGGGAAGATGATTGTTTTCTAATGGAGGCCTGAGAGAAAACAGGGAAGATGATTGTTTTCTAATGGAGGCCTGAGAGAAAACAGGGAAGATTATTGTTTAATTGTTTTCTAATGGAGGCCTGAGAGAAAACAGGGAAGATTATTGTTTTCTAAGGAGGCCTGAGAGAAAACAGGGAAGATGATTGTTTTCTAAGGAGGCCTGAGAGAAAACAGGGAAGATTATTGTTTAATTGTTTTCTAATGGAGGCCTGAGAGAAAACAGGGAAGATTATTGTTTTCTAATGAGGCCTGAGAGAAAACGGCTTGATTTGTTTCAGACGAGATGTATTATTATTAAAACAATAACTGCTGGAATTGATGCATTAAATAATCATTACTAGAACTAAAGGTTATATTGTTAAAATAACAGATACACATCGAGAGCCTAAATAATACATTTCAGGCAGATTTATGAGCGGAGGAAAGGACTTGGTAATACACGTTGGACTAGTAACCAGCAGGTAACCTAGTGGTTAGAGCGTTGGACTAGTAACCAGCAGGTAACCTAGTGGTTAGAGCGTTGGACTAGTAACCAGCAGGTAACCTAGTGGTTAGAGTGTTGGACTAGTAACCAGCAGGTAGCCTAGTGGTTAGAGTGTTGGACTAGTAACCAGCAGGTAGTCTAGTGGTTAGAGTGTTGGACTAGTAACCAGCAGGTAACCTAGTGGTTAGAGCGTTGGGCCAGTAACCAGCAGGTAGCCTAGTGGTTAGAGCGTTGGGCCAGTAACCTGCAGGTAGCCTAGTGGTTAGAGCGTTGGGCCAGTAACCAGCAGGTAGCCTAGTGGTTAGAGCGTTGGGCCAGTAACCTGCAGGTAGCCTAGTGGTTAGAGCGTTGGGCCAGTAACCAGCAGGTAGCCTAGTGGTTAGAGCGTTGGGCCAGTAACCTGCAGGTAGCCTAGTGGTTAGAGCGTTGGACTAGTAACCAGCAGGTAGCCTAGTGGTTAGAGCGTTGGGCCAGTAACCACTTTAACTATGCCACTTTGTTTACATACTCATCTCATATGTTATACTGTACTCGATATCATCTACTGTATCTTGCCTATGCTGCTCTGTACCATCACTCATTCATATATCCTTATGTACATATTCCTTATCCCCTTACACTGTGTATAAGACAGTAGTTTTGGAATTGTTAGTTAGATTACTTGTTCGTTATTACTGCATTGTCGGAACTAGAAGCACAAGCATTTCGCTACACTCGCATTAACATCTGCTAACCATGTGTATGTGACAAATAAAATTTGATTTGATTTGAGGTAGCCTAGTGGTTAGAGCGTTGGGCTAGTAACCAGCAGGTAGTCTAGTGGTTAGAGCGTTGGACCAGTAACCAGCAGGAAGCCTAGTGGTTGAGGCGTTGGGCCAGTAACCAGCAGGTAGCCTAGTGGTTAGAGCGTTGGGCTAGTAACCAGCAGGTAGTCTAGTGGTTAGAGCGTTGGACCAGTAACCTGCAGGTAGCCTAGTGGTTAGAGCGTTGGACTAGTAACCAGCAGGTAGCCTAGTGGTTAGAGCGTTGGGCCAGTAACCACTTTAACTATGCCACTTTGTTTACATACTCATCTCATATGTTATACTGTACTCGATATCATCTACTGTATCTTGCCTATGCTGCTCTGTACCATCACTCATTCATATATCCTTATGTACATATTCCTTATCCCCTTACACTGTGTATAAGACAGTAGTTTTGGAATTGTTAGTTAGATTACTTGTTCGTTATTACTGCATTGTCGGAACTAGAAGCACAAGCATTTCGCTACACTCGCATTAACATCTGCTAACCATGTGTATGTGACAAATAAAATTTGATTTGATTTGAGGTAGCCTAGTGGTTAGAGCGTTGGGCTAGTAACCAGCAGGTAGTCTAGTGGTTAGAGCGTTGGACCAGTAACCAGCAGGAAGCCTAGTGGTTGAGGCGTTGGGCCAGTAACCAGCAGGTAGCCTAGTGGTTAGAGCGTTGGGCTAGTAACCAGCAGGTAGTCTAGTGGTTAGAGCGTTGGACCAGTAACCAGCAGGAAGCCTAGTGGTTGAGGCGTTGGGCCAGTAACCAGCAGGTAGCCTAGTGGTTAGAGCGTTGGGCCAGTAACCAGCAGGTAGCCTAGTGGTTAGAGCGTTGGACCAGTAACCAGCAGGTAGTCTAGTGGTTAGAGCGTTGGGCTAGTAACCAGCAGGTAGTCTAGTGGTTAGAGCGTTGGGCTAGTAACCAGCAGGTAGTCTAGTGGTTAGAGCGTTGGACTAGTAACCAGCAGGTAGTCTAGTGGTTAGAGCGTTGGGCTAGTAACCAGCAGGTAGTCTAGTGGTTAGAGCGTTGGGCTAGTAACCAGCAGGTAGCCTAGTGGTTAGAGCGTTGGACTAGTTAACCCGTAAGGTTGCAAGATCAAATCCCCGAGCTGACAAGGTACAAATCTGTCGTTCTGCCCCTGAACAGGCAGTTAACCCACTGTTCCTAGGCCGTCATTGAAAATAAGATTTTGTTCTTAACTGACTAGTTAAATAAAGGTAAAATTTAAAAAATTTAAACTCATAGCTTCATTTTTTTCAAACTTTTAACAAAATATTTTCTCGAAATAAAATAAGCTTTGTACAATTAGCGGTCAAATACACAGCATTTAAACCATTCAGCAATAATCTAATGAATTCAGGTCGATTTTACCTGAGGCTGAATATAGGCCATAATCATAAGAACCTCGAATAATTTCATTATTTTATCAAAAAAGTTGTACCTGCCTTTTATTGTTTGCAATATTCCCTGATCTGGCTTTCAGGTCTTCTATAAAAAATGACCTTTTGGTTACAAATTTAACCTGAACCACACATTAACTAATGTAGCAGCCATTATAGTAAACGAACACCGGTCTCATAAACAATCTCTCAAGAACAAGCCCACGTGTTAGTGAGTAGCCAGCTAATATTTAGACTTCAAGTTCAGCCAACTTGGATCAGGGTATAATTTGATACGCTCTGGAATACAGCTAAAAAGGCAAAACAGTTGAATTAGAAACACGACCTCCTGTCCGTCTCCAACTGTTGGAACAGCATGCTAGCCTGTCCGCCTCCAACTGTTGGAACAGCATGCTAGCCTGTCCGTCTCCAACTGTTAGAGCAGCATGCTAGCCTGTCCGTCTCCAACTGTTAGAACAGCATGCTAGCCTGTCCGTCTCCAACTGTTAGAACAGCATGCTAGCCTGTCCGTCTCCAACTGTTGGAACAGCATGCTAGCCTGTCCGTCTCCAACTGTTAGAACAGCATGCTAGCCTGTCCGTCTCCAACTGTTAGAACAGCATGCTAGCCTGTCCGTCTCCAACTGTTAGAACAGCATGCTAGCCTGTCCGTCTCCAACTGTTGGAACAGCATGCTAGCCTGTCCGTCTCCAACTGTTAGAACAGCATGCTAGCCTGTCCGTCTCCAACTGTTAGAACAGCATGCTAGCCTGTCCGTCTCCAACTGTTAGAACAGCATGCTAGCCTGTCCGTCTCCAACTGTTGGAACAGCATGCTAGCCTGTCCGTCTCCAACTGTTGGAACAGCATGCTAGCCTGTCCGTCTCCAACTGTTAGAACAGCATGCTAGCCTGTCCGTCTCCAACTGTTGGAACAGCATGCTAGCCTGTCCGTCTCCAACTGTTAGAACAGCATGCTAGCCTGTCCGTCTCCAACTGTTAGAACAGCATGCTAGCCTGTCCGTCTCCAACTGTTAGAACAGCATGCTAGCCTGTCCGTCTCCAACTGTTAGAACAGCATGCTAGCCTGTCCGTCTCCAACTGTTGGAACAGCATGCTAGCCTGTCCGTCTCCAACTGTTGGAACAGCATGCTAGCCTGTCCACGTTGTTCACATGTTGAAATCAAAGTATTGAATGAGAGAATGAATGAGAACGAGACGCCAATTCTTTATATAATAGTTTTATGCTTATTGAAAAAAAAATGTTTTAAAACCGAATAAACAGCTAGTATAACCTTTTATTTGATTAAAATGCTGATAGCGGTACGTGGTCCCTGTAATGTGCGCGTGATAACCGGAGCATTTAATTTTCCATAATGAAAGTTCATCCGTACATCCGTTTTAGTAGTCTGCTAATCTGAGGAGGTGAAACATAAACAGGGAAGTTAAACCTTTCCATCAGTACTCTATTACAGTAGAGACATGGTACCGTAATGCTCACTGGACAAACTGAGCATTTCATTTTCCAGAATGAAGTTAATTGGTACATCTGTTTTTTAGTAGTCTGCTCTGCCCGAAATCTGAGGTGAAACAGCAACCTTTCCAACCACCCTGATTAACTTCTCTATTACAGTGCGTCTCCATGTGTTAGTGTCCATATGACCCTTAATGTCGGACCAAACCCCAAATACAAATAGCGAGTTGAACCCGTTTTGTCAGAGGGGAAGAAGTGATCATCTTTGTTGTTGTTGTGAGGTGGGGCTTGGGAGAAAGAGAAGAAGTCAGAGGTTTCACTCTCACCAAGGTCTGTCTGGCCCAGTGGCCCCATTATGACACAACAATGGAAGAGAAGAAGAACGGCAAATTCTAGCACACAACAATAATGCTAATAATAAGAGTGTCTGGTTAATCAATAGGCCATGTCAAGATATACAGTGGGAAGTATTCAGACCTCTGTTGTTATGTTACAGCCTTATTCTAAACGGGATTAAATCAATATATATTGACCATTGATCAGGCCTACGCACCGATCAGTGGGCCTGCACACTGATCAATGGGCCTACACACTGATCAATGGGCCTACGCACCGATCAGCGGGCCTGCACACTGATCAATGGGCCTACGCACCGATCAGTGGGCCTGCACACTGATCAATGGGCCTACGCACCGATCAGTGGGCCTGCACACCGATCAATGGGCCTACGCACCGATCAATGGGCCTACGCACCGATCAATGGGCCTACGCACCGATCAGTGGGCCTGCACACTGATCAATGGGCCTACGCACCGATCAGTGGACCTACGCACCGATCAGTGGACCTACGCACCGATCAGCGGGCCTACGCACCGATCAATGGGCCTACGCACTGAGCAATGGGCCTACGCACCGATCAGTGGGCCTACACACCGATCAATGGGGCTACGCACCGACCAGTGGGCCTACGCACCGATCAGTGAGCCTACGCACCGATCAGTGGGCCTACACACCGATCAGCGGGCCTACACACCGATCAGTGGGCCTACGCACCGATCAGTGGGCCTGCACACTGATCAATGGGCCTACGCACCGATCAGTGGACCTACGCACCGATCAGTGGGCCTACGCACTGATCAATGGGCCTACGCACTGATCAATGGGCCTACGCACTGATCAATGGGCCTACGCACCGATCAATGGGCCTACGCACCGATCAGCGGGCCTACACACCGATCAGCGGGCCTACACACCGATCAGCGGACCTACACACCGATCAGTGGGCCTACACACCGATCAGTGGGCCTACACACCGATCAGTGGGCCTACACACCGATCAATGGGCCTACACACCGATCAGTGGGCCTACACACTGATCAAACAACATCAGAAAAAGTGCGACCCTTTTTATGAGCGTTGGCTCCGGTGTAAGGCTGGCTACCTGTAGAGAAAATAAAAAATAGTTGATTGTGAATGACAACTTTATCTTACTACATTACTAGCTGGCTAGCTAATTATTCTGTGTCCAAACCAGCCAAACGCCATTGATTTGTAGCCTGTTATCTTGTTGGCTGTGACACTCTCCCAGGGAAGTTTGAGCGTTTTCACATTGAGCATGCTAAATAATTACTATAATGAAAAATGGAAAAGTCTCCAAAACAACCAAAATCACAATTTCCACAAAAATATTACTGCTTTTCCCTCCAACAATGAGTCATCCGACGGGTTGTCGTAGACAGCCGCACGGCCAATATGTTTGGGCCGTCGAATCGCAATAAAATCACAGTCCCGAATCGCAATAAAATCACGGTCCCGAATCGCAATAAAATCACAGTCCCGAATCGCAATAAAATCACAGTCTCGAATCGCAATAAAATCACGGTCTCGAATCGCAATAAAATCACGGTCTCGAACCGCAATACATATAGAATCGTGAGGTCCCTGGCAATTCTCATTCCTAATTCATAGTATGGCACACTTAGTCATTTATTGAAATAGCATTAAAAGCATGAACAGTATGAACAGTGAGTTCTTTGGACACAGTCCGTCTCTTTAGTAATGGATCGTGATTGAATGTATGGAGCACTTGGCTTTTCACTTGGCAAACATTGTGTTCACGTTGGGGCCAAATGTAAACCCATTTGGTTGTTTAATGTGCCATCCGGTGACCTTCGGGTGGTCCAACAGTCTTAACCCTCTGCCTGTGTTGCATATGTACGATGTACCACTGCCAGCATGGGTCGGAATCCAACCCACTGCTCTTTCAACACTCTCTCTCTCCTACCTTTCATCTTGGTCTCTCTCTCTCTCTCTCTCTCTCTCTCTCTCTCTCTCTCTCTCTCTCTCTCTCTCTCCTACCTTTCATATTGGTCTCTCTCTCTCTCCTACCTTCATCTTGGTCTCTCTCTCTCTCTCCTACCTTTCATCTTGGTCTCTCTCTCTCTCTCCTACCTTTCATCTTGGTCTCTCTCTCTCTCCTACCTTTCATCTTGGTCTCTCTCTCTCTCCTACCTTTCATCTTGGTCTCTCTCTCTCTCTCCTACTTTTCATCTTGGTCTCTCTCTCTCTCTCCTACCTTTCATCTTGGTCTCTCTCTCTCTCTCCTACCTTTCATCTTGGTCTCTCTCTCTCTCATCTCGCTCTCTCTCTCCTACCTTTCATCTTGGTCTCTCTCCTCTCTCTCCTACCTTCATCTTGGTCTCTCTCTCTCTCTCCTACCTTTCATCTTGGTCTCTCTCTCTCTCTCTCCTACCTTTCATCTTGGTCTCTCTCCTCTCTCTCCTACCTTTCATCTTGGTCTCTCTCTCTCTCTCCCTACCTTTCATCTTGGTCTCTCTCTCTCTCTCTCCTACCTTTCATCTTGGTCTCTCTCTCTCTCGTCCTACCTTTCATCTTTGGCTCTGCTTCTCTCTCTCCTACCTTTCATCTTGGTCTCTCTCTCTCTCTCCTACCTTTCATCTTGGTCTCTCTCTCTCTCTCCTACCTTTCATCTTGGTCCTCTCTCTCTCTCTCTACCTTTCATCTTGGTCTCTCTCTCTCTCATCTCCTACCTTTCATCTTGGTCTCTCTCCTCTCTCCTACCTTTCATCTTGGTCTCTCTCTCTCTCTCCTACCTTTCATCTTGGTCTCTCTCTCTCTCTCTCTACCTTTCATCTTGGTTCTCTCTCTCTCTCTCCTACCTTTCATCTTGGTCTCTCTCTCTCTCTCTCCTACCTTTCATCTTGGTCTCTCTCTCTCTCTCTCCTACCTTTCATCTGGTCTCTCTCTCTCTCTCCTACCTTTCATCTTGGTCTCTCTCTCTCTCTCTCCTACCTTTCATCTTGGTCTCTCTCTCTCTCTCTCCTACCTTTCATCTTGGTCTCTCTCTCTCTCTCTCCTACCTTTCATCTTGGTCTCTCTCCTCTCTCCCTACCTTTCATCTTGGTCTCTCTCTCTCTCTCCTACCTTTCATCTGGTCTCTCTCTCTCCTCCTACCTTTCATCTTGGTCTCTCTGCTCTCTCCTCCTAACCTTTCATCTTGGGTCTCTTCTCTCTCTCTCCTACCTTATCATCTTGGTCTCTTCCTCTCTCTCCATATCCTACCTTTTCATCTTGGTCTATCATACTCTCTCCTCCTTCTCTGGTCCTTCTCTCCTCTCTCATCTCTCCTACCTCTTCATCTTGGTCATCTCTCTCTCTCTCCTACTTTTCATCTTGGTCTCTCTCTCTCTCTCTCCTACCTTTCATCTTGGTCTCTCTCTCTAGCCAATAAACATACAACAACAAAAGATTATTGCTCGGGTTTCAATCCACAAAGATGCTCTCCTCCCTTCTGCCATCCTTCCCCTACATGTGAGATGGCTGGATAGGTGTAGTCTCCAACTAGTTTCTGCCATGTTACTGTCACCTATCCAACCTTTACAGATGTCTAAAGGGGAGTGAACAAGGGCAAAGGAAGACCGAAAGATATCGAAATGAAACGCATGCTATTGAAGGATAATCTCTCCTCTGATCATATCCTGTCCTCCCTCTAGCCCCCGGCGGCTCCGACCAGCCGTAACTACACAGAGATCCGAGAGAAGCTCCGGTCCCGTCTGACGCGTCGGAAGGAGGAGTGTCTTCCCCAGAGACGGGACTCTGACCCGGCCGTGTCCACCTCCATCGACCACCGAGACGTGGACGAGCTGCTGGACTTCATCAACTCCTCAGAGCACAAACCAGCCAACAGCGCTAAGGCTGCCAAGCGGGCACGCCATAAACAGAAGAAGAAGGTGATGTCACATGACATGGTGGGAATACTCATCAACACAGATCAGTTAATACATATTAAAGTATTGGTGTTTGTTTGGGACGTCTACATGTGTATTTGTGGAAGTACTTAATATTTGTAGTAATCGCCTGTTTCTGTTACGTGAGGCAGCTTGGTCTCCCGAGTGGTTCAGAGGTCTAAGGCATCTCAGTGCTAGAGGCGTCACTACAGACCCTGGTTCAGAGGTCTAAGGCATCTCAGTGCTAGAGGCGTCACTACAGACCCTGGTTCAGAGGTCTAAGGCATCTCAGTGCTAGAGGCGTCACTACAGACCCTGGTTCAGAGGTCTAAGGCATCTCAGTGCTAGAGGCGTCACTACAGACCCTGGTTCAGAGGTCTAAGGCATCTCAGTGCTAGAGGCGTCACTACAGACCCTGGTTCAGAGGTCTAAGGCATCTCAGTGCTAGAGGCGTCACTACAGACCCTGGTTCAGAGGTCTAAGACACTGCATCTCAGTGCTAGAGGCGCTAGACACTAGTCTGTCTCCTGTTTCTGTAGTCAGACATCTTAATGGACTAATGGACAGGACACTAGTCTATCTCCTGTTTCTGTAGTGAGACAGCTTGATGTACAGGACACCCCCTGGACAGGACACTAGTCTGTCTCCTGTTTCTGATGTACAGGACACCCCCTGGACAGGACACTAGTCTGTCTCCTGTTTCTGATGTACAGGACACCCCCTGGACAGGACACTAGTCTGTCTCCTGTTTCTGATGTTTTCATAGTTGTAATTAGATGTTTTCTGTCTGACTGTCTAACCATCTGACCGTCTGTCTGTCTGTCTAACCATCTGCCTGTCTGACCGTCTGTCTGACTGTCTAACAATCTGTCTGTCTGACCGTCTGTCTGTCTAACCATCTGTCTGTCTAACCATCTGTCTGTCTAACCATCTGTCTGTCTGACCATCTGTCTGTCTGACCATCTGTCTGTCTGACCATCTGTCTGTCTGACCGTCTGTCTGTCTGTCTAACCATCTGTCTGTCTGACCGTCTGTCTGTCTGTCTAACCATCTGTCTGTCTGACCGTCTGTCTGTCTGACCGTCTGTCTGTCTGACCGTCTATCTGTCTGTCTGACCGTCTGTCTGACCGTCTGTCTGTCTGACCGTCTGTCTGTCTGACCGTCTATCTGTCTGACCGTCTATCTGTCTGTCTGACCGTCTGTCTGACCGTCTGTCTGTCTGACCGTCTGTCTGACCGTCTGTCTGTCTGACCGTCTGTCTGTCTGACCGTCTGTCTGGCCGTCTGTCTGTCTGACCGTTTAACCGTCTGTCTGACCGTTTAACCGTCTGTCTGACCATCTGTCTGTCTGTCTGACCGTTTAACCGTCTGTCTGACCGTCTACCCGTCTCTCTGACGTCTAACTGTCTGACCATCTGTCTGTCTGACCGTCTGTTTGTCTGACCGTCTGTTTGTCTGTCTTACCGCCTAACCATCTGTCTGTCTGTCTGACCGTTTAACCGTCTGTCTGACCGTTTAACCGTCTGTCTGACCGTCTAACCGTCTGTCTGACCGTCTGTCTGACTGTCTGACCGTCTGTCTGACTGTCTAACCGTCTGTCTGACTGTCTAACCGTCTGTCTGACTGTCTAACCGTCTGTCTGACCGTCTAACCGTCTGTCTGACCGTCTAACCGTCTGTCTGACCGTCTAACCGTCTGTCTGACCGTCTAACCGTCTGTTTGTCTGACCGTCTGTTTGTCTGACCGTCTGTTTGTCTGACCGTCTGTTTGTCTGACCGTCTGTTTGTCTGACCGTCTGTCTGACTGTCTAACCGTCTGTCTGACTGTCTAACCGTCTGTCTGACCGTCTAACCGTTTGTCTGTCTGTCTGACCGTCTGTTTGTCTGACCGTCTGTTTGTCTGACCGTCTGTTTGTCTGACCGTCTGTTTGTCTGACCGTCTGTCTGACTGTCTAACCGTCTGTCTGACTGTCTAACCGTCTGTCTGACCGTCTGACCGTCTGTCTGACCGTCTGTCTGACCGTCTGTCTGACCGTCTGTCTGACTGTCTAACCGTCTGTCTGACTGTCTAACCATCTGTCTGACTGTCTAACCGTCTGTCTGACCGTCTAACCGTCTGTCTGACCGTCTAACCGTCTGTCTGTCTGACCGTCTGTTTGTCTGACCGTCTGTTTGTCTGACCGTCTGTTTGTCTGACCGTCTGTCTGACTGTCTAACCGTCTGTCTGACCGTCTAACCGTTTGTCTGACTGTCTAACCGTCTGTCTGTCTGACCGTCTGTTTGTCTGACCGTCTGTCTGACTGTCTAACCGTTTGTCTGACCGTCTAACCGTTTGTCTGACTGTCTAACCGTCTGTCTGACTGTCTAACCGTCTGTCTGACCGTCTAACCGTCTGTCTGACCGTCTAACCGTCTGTCTGTCTGACCGTCTGTTTGTCTGACCGTCTGTTTGTCTGACCGTCTGTTTGTCTGACCGTCTGTTTGTCTGACCGTCTGTCTGACCGTCTAACCGTCTGTCTGACTGTCTAACCGTCTGTCTGACTGTCTAACCGTCTGTCTGACTGTCTAACCGTCTGTCTGACCGTCTAACCGTCTGTCTGACCGTCTAACCGTCTGTCTGACCGTCTAACCGTCTGTCTGTCTGACCGTCTGTTTGTCTGACCGTCTGTTTGTCTGACCGTCTGTTTGTCTGACCGTCTGTCTGACTGTCTAACCGTCTGTCTGACCGTCTAACCGTTTGTCTGACTGTCTAACCGTCTGTCTGTCTGACCGTCTGTTTGTCTGACCGTCTGTTTGTCTAACCGTCTGTTTGTCTGACCGTCTGTTTGTCTGACCGTCTGTCTGACTGTCTAACCGTCTGTCTGACCGTCTAACCGTCTGTCTGACCGTCTGTCTGTCTGACCGTCTGTCTGACTGTCTGACCGTCTGTCTGACTGTCTAACCGTCTGTCTGACTGTCTAACCGTCTGTCTGACTGTCTAACCGTCTGTCTGACTGTCTAACCGTCTGTCTGACTGTCTAACCGTCTGTCTGACTGTCTAACCGTCTGTCTGACTGTCTGTCTGACCGTCTGTCTGTCTGACCGTCTGTCTGACCGTCTAACTATCTGTCTGTCTGACCGTGTGTCTGTCTGACCGTGTGTCTTTCTGACCGTGTGTCTGTCTGACCGTGTGTCTGTCTGACCGTGTGTTTGTCTGACCGTGTGTTTGTCTGACCGTGTGTCTGTCTGACCGTCTAACCGTCTGTCTGTCTGACCGTCTGTCTGTCTGACCGTGTGTTTGTCTGACCGTTTAACCGTCTGTCTGACCGTTTAACCGTCTGTCTGACCGTTTAACCGTCTGTCTGACCGTTTAACCGTCTGTCTGACCGTCTAACCGTCTGTCTGACCGTCTAACCGTCTGTCTGACTCTGTATGTCTGTAACCGTCTGTCTAACCGTCTGTCTAACCGTCTGTCTGACCGTCTAACCGTCTGTCTGACCGTCTAACCGTCTGTCTGTCTGACCGTCTAACCGTCTGTCTGTCTGACCGTCTGTCTGTCTGACCGTCTGTCTGTCTGACCGTGTGTTTGTCTGACCGTCTAACCGTCTGTCTGTCTGACCGTCTGTCTGTCTGACCGTCTGTCTGTCTGACCATCTGTCTGTCTGTCTGACCGTCTGTCTGACTGTCTGACCGTCTGTCTGACTGTCTAACCGTCTGTCTGACTGTCTAACCGTCTGTCTGACTGTCTAACCGTCTGTCTGACTGTCTAACCGTCTGTCTGACCGTCTGTCTGACTGTCTGTCTGACTGTCTGACCGTCTGTCTGTCTGTCTAACCGTCTGTCTGACTGTCTAACCGTCTGTCTGACCGTCTAACCGTCTGTCTGTCTGACCATCTAACCGTCTGTCTGTCTGACCGTCTGTCTGTCTGACCGTGTGTTTGTCTGACCGTCTAACCGTCTGTCTGTCTGACCGTCTGTCTGTCTGTCTGACCGTCTGTCTGTCTGTCTGACCGTCTGTCTGTCTGTCTGACTGTCTAACCGTCTGTCTGACTGTCTAACCGTCTGTCTGACTGTCTGTCTGACCGTCTGTCTGTCTGACCGTCTGTCTGACCGTCTAACCATCTGTCTGTCTGACCGTGTGTCTGTCTGACCGTGTGTCTTTCTGACCGTGTGTCTGTCTGACCGTGTGTCTGTCTGACCGTGTGTTTGTCTGACCGTGTGTTTGTCTGACCGTGTGTTTGTCTGACCGTGTGTCTGTCTGACCGTGTGTCTGTCTGACCGTGTGTTTGTCTGACCGTGTGTTTGTCTGACCGTGTGTTTGTCTGACCGTGTGTTTGTCTGACCGTGTGTTTGTCTGACCGTGTGTTTGTCTGACCGTCTGTTTGTCTGTCTACCGTCTGTCTGACTGTCTAACCGTCTGTCTGACCGTCTAACCGTCTGTCTGTCTGACCGTCTGTTTGTCTGACCGTCTGTTTGTCTGACCGTGTGTCTTTCTGACCGTGTGTCTGTCTGACCGTGTGTTTGTCTGACCGTGTGTTTGTCTGTCTGTCTGACCATCTAACCATCTGTCTGTCTGACCGTCTGTTTGTCTGACCGTCTGTTTGACCGTGTGTCTGTCTGACCGTGTGTTTGTCTGACCGTCTGTTTGTCTGACCGTCTGTCTGACTGTCTAACCGTCTGTTTGTCTGTCTAACCGTCTGTCTGACCGTCTAACCGTCTGTCTGTCTGACCGTCTGTTTGTCTGACCGTCTGTTTGTCTGACCGTCTGTCTGTCCGTCTGTCTGTCTGACCGTCTGTCTGTCTGACCGTCTGTCTGTCTGACCGTCTGTCTGTCTGTCTGTCTGACCGTCTGTCTGTCTGACCGTCTGTCTGTCTGACCGTCTGTCTGTCTGACCGTCTGTCTGTCTGACCGTCTGTCTGACCGTCTATCTGTCTGTCTGACCGTCTGTCTGTCTGACCGTCTGTCTGACCGTCTGTCTGTCTGACCGTCTGTCTGGCCGTCTGTCTGTCTGACCGTTTAACCGTCTGTCTGACCGTTTAACCGTCTGTCTGACCATCTGTCTGTATGTCTGACCGTTTAACCGTCTGTCTGACCGTCTACCCGTCTCTCTGACGTCTAACTGTCTGACCGTCTGTCTGACCGTCTGTTTGTCTAACCGTCTGTCTGACTGTCTAACCGTCTGCTTGTCTGTCTAACCGTCTGTCTGACCGTCTAACCGTCTGTTTGTCTGACCGTCTGTCTGTCCGTCTGTCTGTCTGTCTTTCTGTCTGACCGTCTGTCTGTCTGACCGTCTGTCTGTCTGACCGTGTGTTTGTCTGACCGTCTAACCGTATGTCTGTCTGTCTGACCGTTTAACCGTCCGTCTGACCATCTGTCTGTCTGTCTGTCTGTCTGTCTTACCGCCTAACCATCTGTCTGTCTGTCTGACCGTTTAACCGTCTGTCTGACCGTCTAACCATCTGTCTGACCGTCTAACCGTCTGTCTGACCGTCTAACCGTCTGTCTGACCGTCTGTCTGACTGTCTGACCGTCTGTCTGACTGTCTAACCGTCTGTCTGACTGTCTAACCGTCTGTCTGACTGTCTAACCGTCTGTCTGACTGTCTAACCGTCTGTCTGACTGTCTAACCGTCTGTCTGACCGTCTAACCGTCTGTCTGACCGTCTAACCGTCTGTCTGACCGTCTAACCGTCTGTCTGTCTGACCGTCTGTTTGTCTGACCGTCTGTCTGACTGTCTAACCGTCTGTCTGACCGTCTAACCGTTTGTCTGACTGTCTAACCGTCTGTCTGTCTGACCGTCTGTTTGTCTGACCGTCTGTTTGTCTGACCGTCTGTTTGTCTGACCGTCTGTCTGACTGTCTAACCGTCTGTCTGACTGTCTAACCGTCTGTCTGACCGTCTAACCGTCTGTCTGACCGTCTAACCGTCTGTTTGTCTGACCGTCTGTTTGTCTGACCGTCTGTCTGACTGTCTAACCGTCTGTCTGACCGTCTAACCGTTTGTCTGACTGTCTAACCGTCTGTCTGACTGTCTAACCGTCTGTCTGACTGTCTAACCGTCTGTCTGACTGTCTAACCGTCTGTCTGACTGTCTAACCGTCTGTCTGACTGTCTAACCGTCTGTCTGACTGTCTAACCGTCTGTCTGACTGTCTAACCGTCTGTCTGACTGTCTAACCGTCTGTCTGACTGTCTGTCTGACTGTCTGAACGTCTGTCTGACCGTCTGTCTGTCTGAACGTCTAACCATCTGTCTGTCTGACCGTCTAACCATCTGTCTGTCTGACCGTCTAACCATCTGTCTGTCTGACCGTGTGTCTGTCTGACCGTGTGTCTG